>NW_011491855.1:15829-17331 GCF_000754665.1 Bison bison bison | reverse complement strand
TTAGTGCTGCTACTGCTGCTAAGTTGCTTCAGTTGTGCAACTTATGTTGCCGAATATGTGCAACCCCATATTCGGCAGCCCACCAGGCTCCCCCATCCCTGGGATTCTCCAGGCAAGAACACTGGAGTGGGTTGCCATTTCCTTCTCCAATGCATGAAAGTGAAAAGTGAAAGTGAAGTCGCTCAGTCGTGTGCCACTCTGTGCAACCCCATAGATAGCAGCCCACCAGGCTCCTCCGTCCATGGGATTTTCCAGGCAAGAGTACTGGAGTGGGGTGCCATTGTGGTATCATCAATTGCAAGGTAAAACACAGGGCTGCTTTTTTCTCTTTTCAGAGTTTTTATTTTTATAAATACTTAACAAAAATTCACAAAATAAATTCTGCGTTTTTTCCGTAATAAAGTCATTCTAACTTTCTTGCATTCCAACATGTCTTTTGACACAGAAAGAATGCAGTAAAGTTGCTGCCAGGACAGGAAAAACTACACAAAAGCTGGTATACAACCTTGAAAGCAGTCATTATAGGAATATTGTGCATTAGCTGAATTTTGTCAGGCAATATTCTGTTGCAGCCCTTCTTCGCAACTGGTCTTTTCAACTAGGAGTCAATTTCTAGATCTATTTTCTGATTTCCTACTTAAGAGACAGTTCCAGTATTCTTCCTTTGTACTACCTTCCACATAAGTCTTCCCCATTAATTCTGCCTGTAGGCGTTGTTCATAAGCACTATCCAATCCTATTCCCTGAGCTATAATCAGTTATGATCATCACACATGGATTACTATGTCGATACAAAATGAAAAGCAAAATCAGATTGCATGATAATACAAACACTAATAAAGCCTTACGTAAGAGTAACAAAAAAACTATTATTTGGGGGAAGTGGCAGGGTAAAGATGGGCAGGTCATCCTGTACTGCCTGTGATGTAAAAGGAAAGAAACAGTGTTCTGAGATATAACATGCTTATCGTTGTTGTGCTTCTGCTCAGCCGTGTCTGACTCTGTGTGACCCTTTGGACTGTAGCCCACTAGGCTCCTCTGTCCATGGGATTCTCCAGGCAAAAATACTGGAGTGGGTTGCCATTTCGTACTCCAGGGGTTCTTCATGACCCAGGGATAGAACTTGTTTCTCCTGCATTGGCAGGTGAATTCTCTACCACTGAATCACCTGGGAAAACCTATAATATGTTTACTATTATAAAACATCATCCAATATCAGAATTTCAAGAAACTTCTTCTCTAGATCTCCTTCCCCAAATATTTTTTTATTTGGAGCAAGTACCAAAGTATCCAAAAGAAAATGACAAATAACATAGCCTATGTTAGAGGAAGTTTACACCACTAGCTTAGAGACAGTGAAAACAAACTGTTGGTTATATATGTGTTCACATATATACAATAAGCTAGTTCTTCCAGTCATCCATTATGGAAACAGAGCTTTTGTAATATATTAATACTAACTTCTAAAAGCCCTACATTGATGAAACAGAAAACCTCTTATA
>NW_011491855.1:10528-15729 GCF_000754665.1 Bison bison bison | reverse complement strand
TCTTATAGCTACTGATATGATGCAACTTTATCCCCAGTGAATAGCAAGAAAAAATAAGTGATGATTTATTACAGAGCTTGATGAAATGTTAAAGAGAAAATGATATCAAGGCAATTAGCAAATTCATAAACTATAGCATTTAAAAATGCCCTGAAACAAAATGCCTAGGTTTGAATCATCATTCCCTCATTTATTATCTGTGTTATCCTGGGCAAGTTATAGAACTTTTCTGTCCCTTATTTTCCTCATATATAAAATAGGATGAATAATAGTAACCTCAAGGAGTTTATTGAGAAAACATAATGAGTTAATGCATGTAAGACAATTATAACAATACTCAGCACAGAGTAAATGCTATGGTAATGTGAGTCTTTATTATTATCATTTCTTCCCCAGCCTCCATTTGTGAGTTTATTTAAATTGGATTTTCTTTTTAATGTACAAAACTGCAATCATTCACCAGAGGTCAGAAACTATGCAGATTGCAATTAAGGACACAGTATTTTGAAGTAAGGGAGTGCTGAAAAAAGAGAGAAAATGCTGAGATACATTCCAGATTCCAGTGATATTGACATAACAATTATAGTAAATAAAACTCTTCAGGTTAACATTTCCCTTATTCCCAACAAAGACAAATAATTAAGCACTTTTAGTGGAATTAGCTTCCTGCTAGCAAAGGAAAGGTAAAGAGGTGTGAATGAAGCAGCACATAGCCGGAAGCATGGCAGGAAATATTTCCAAGGGGAGTTTTGAGTGAAGGCCAGTAGTCAAGCACAGTGCTGCCTAGCATATGGCCTGTCTGGGTAACGAAAAACCATAACAGAAGTCCTGGCCCTATGGTACCATGCCCCTAGAAGTAGCTTCTGTGGAATATCAAAATGGAAAGACTGGGATCTTCCAAGCCTGGTATAAATTGTTTTTTCTACTGCTTAGCTTTCTACTTTCTCTAGAGTGAAATGGTCCTTGTCCCTTTGTTAAAGTTTCAGTATGAGGAAAGAAATACTGAGCAGGCCAGAATTCACTTTGTCGCTCACTCACGTCCGACTCTTTGCAACTCAATGGACTGGGGCTCACCAGGCTCTTCTGTCCATGGGATTCTCCAGGCAAGACTGGAGTGGGTTGCCATTTCCTTCTCCAGGGCATCTTCCTGACCCAGGGTTCAAATCTGAATCTCCCGCACTGCAGGCAGACTCTTTACCACCTGAGCCATAAGGGAATCTCCAAATTCACTTTAGGGCATGTGCAAATGACTGACATTTTATGTAGAAATGTAGACAAGTTATATAAATTTAAAAATGGGCTTGTGTGTGCAACTTATATAAGACACTAAAATATGTTGGTTATGCTTTTATATATATATGCCCAGGCATGACTATACATGCTTTAAAATCCCCATGTGATACCATTTCTAAAAGACAAAAAAAATATGACAAGAGTTTTAAACATTACTACTTCAAAATATCAAGTAATAAACAAATGCTGGAAACAGAAGAGAGACCAGTAACCTAAAACAGTTGCTTTTAAAGCTTCTTATATACATTTCAGAGGTCCTACAAAATAATTTCTTACGAGTTCACTAAAAAAAAAAAAAAAAAACTAAGCTGTATTAGATTCGAGTTAGCATATCTCAGTTGTAATATACTTTGTTTCCACATGTGCTAGAAGGCTGTTTGAAAAGATTATCATACAGAGAATTTACATTATCTTCCTGAATACAATTCTCTCATGCTTTCACAAAGGTAGTTGTCATACTGTGCTAAAACACTTCTCTGCTAAATTGTAATGAAGTCAAATGCTACAACTGAAGATTCATCAATGATCATGAATAAAGTTGGAATCTCAACCAATCCACTGAAGATTCAGATCTGGTGCAAAGTTTTCTGGGTTATAAAAGACAAGGAAATAATTAACAATTACAGTTGCTTTACTACTTCCCCTTATTCTGTAGGACCAAGTTATCAGAGAAACAGCTGCCTAAGCAACAAGCACTAAGAAAAGAATGAGAAGACTTTTTAGTATCTATCATAAATAATACAACCACAGGAAGAACACTTTAAAAGTTACATGAACATTTTTGTCACATATGTATAATCCATTTTGCAATTTCCCAATAATTACTAGACATTACTAGACTAAAATTACTAACTTTACTCTCAATTCCTAGAAAAAGATGATGCATACAATTTTTCAATTTCTTAGATAGAGGGTATTGTTTCTATCTGGAAAGCAGACTTTGAAATATGGTGCTTCCAGCTATTTAGTAGAAGATCCGAAAGAAGGGACCTACACTTCTTTCTGAACTTGACAACAGGGTTTTTATCAGTATACATTCGGTGTCTCTCAGGAACAAAATGAAGGTAAAGATCTTCTTTAGATCACAGATTTAGCTGGAATGAAAATAAAATTCTCTGTTCACCAGAGCAAAATTGTTCATTTAGTAATGAATTCATACCTAGCACTCAATATGATCTCAGTCTAGAGTAAATCAAAAGAAACACTTAAAAGTGCAATGTTCATTTCACCAAATAGTTAAACACAGAGAATAAAGTAAAGGTTGTCTTTACAGTCAAATCAAGAGGCACAAACTCCTAGAGTTGAAGCAAAGGTTAATGCCAGAGAGATATATTTTATATCCATACATCAACACTGAACTAATTCAAGCTGTAATTCCTACCTCTGGAAATATGAGCATAGTATATCCCAAGATAGTTGTCTCTTGATTATTATATTATTTTAATCCTCTGACCACCATTTCTGTCAACAACATCTCTCTCAGTCTTTTCTGCTTCAGTGGCTAAAATAGGAATTTGTTGTACAGTACTTTATTTGGTTCAAGTTCCAAATCTACGAGTGATCAATAACTCCTGGTGTTTTTTTTTTATCCTACTGTACCCAACCCATCAACAAGTCCTGCTGGCTTCTGCAGATATGTGTTTTAAATTCCCCAATTTACATTCTTTAAAATGACTCCCCTTAACCATCACATTTAATTATCCACATAAGCAATTCTCTACCACATCACTGTATTTTATCATCTTTAGAATATATAATAACATCTGAAATTCATATAAATTTAATGGCATGTTTATTATTTTAAGCTTCCCAGCTGGCTCAGTGGTAAAGAATCTGCCTGCCAATGCAGGAGACATGGGTATGATCCTTGGGTCAGGAAAATGCCCTGGAGGAGGAAATGGCAACCCACCTCAGTACTCTTGCCTGGAAAATCCTATAGACAGAGGAGTTTGGTGGGTACAGTCCATGAGGTCATTATTATAATATTGTTTCTGTTAGACTGTAAGTTCCTAGAGCATCAAGATCACATTAATTACAATATCCCCTCCCAACACCCCCGTCTAAGGCTAGAATTTGGCACAGAGTAGGTGCCTAATATTTTTATTTGTGAATATAAGAATGCAAAGAAAAACAAATTTACTGATTATTATTAAGGAACTCATAGTTTTTAGTGTTTACTATATACTTCTTGAAAATAAATTAAAAAAAAAAGTCTGAGAAAATATAAGCAGTTCCCTCAAAAAAAAATTCCATTACAGTATTAATTTTGTAAACCAAATGCCATAACGAGGTAACAAGCATATCAGTCTTTCTTATGAATTTCCTTTTATTGTATACTCTTAACTGCTGTCGTTTTCACTCTCATTTCCAAACCATAGGTCGACTTCAAAGTCCACTGGAACTTTTTCATCATAATGAGTTTTAGGAAGCAACAAGAGAACTCAGATAAAAACAGGGAAGAAATCTGAGAATAACTAAGCAGATAGATTTTGGAAAATACTGTCCATCATAGAATACAGTGGTCCAGTTAACACCTAACAGTTTAAGTGTGTCTACCCAACAACAAAAAATAATTTAGATCCTAGGAAATCCTAGTAGAAAAAAATAGCCAAAATGCAGGAGTACAAGGATGTTGTCATGACAAAACAAGATAAACAAAGTCCTTTTCCACCACTGAGAATTCAGTTACTCATTCATGGTCACAGGGCTAATGGAACAATAAGTATTCTGAGAAAGCTAGTAGTGCAGAGCATATGATAGAAATTCAATACATATTTATTGAATGAGCAAATAAGACAAGGAAGACATAGCCTCAATGGCAGTTTGGAGAAACTGCTAGAATAATGCTGTTATCTCATTTCTACAGTAAATTAGTCTCCATGTAGGTCACTTATTAATAGCTGCATATGGAAATATAGCTCCCAATACCCAAGCATCAGTGGACTCAAGATCTGTGAAATATGTATTTGTCACTATGTTGACTACGCAAAGTTATCTGGGTTCACTGGGAGAGAGGAGATGTACACGTCTGAGGTAAATATGTGAAAACAGGACCATTTTAGAAAGTTTAGTTATACTGAATTTATACACATTATTATCAGGAAGGTGAAAAAAAAAAAAAAACTATGTCATCTTTCACTAAAATTCAGTCTCAAAAAAAATCACTGCTTAGTAATGGAGATTAGCATTGAATATCTCTTGGAAAATGCATTGTCATCAACTGGCAAATTCTGTACATTGGTTAGCATAATATATTAAGCCTATTAGGTGGTGTATTTAACTTGTAACTGGTGCCTTCACTAAAAGTTATTAGTACATCAAAATACTGTCTATTTTCACTAGCAAAGATCTGTCCAATGTTACATGTGCCCCAGTTCTCCACCTCTATATAGTAAAGGAAATAGGCTGCTTTAACTATAGATTTCAGGGCACACACCCTAAAGAGTGAAAGTATTAGTAAAACAGCCATTGCTTAAATTTTCTATTTCTATTATTCAGATATACATAATATAAATAATAAATCAGAGAATATTTTCATTTTTTTATGCAAAGATCACAATGATGAATTTTAACACAATAACTAAAATACTGATGTTCTATATGCAGTCATTCCACAGACTCCAATATCCTGGCAACTTGTTAGTTTCTGCATGGAAAGTTTAATTGGTTTCAAGGTGAATTTCCTTAATGGCAGCATTCAGGATAAAATGTGTTCAGAAATATTCAAAGCAACTTGATTCTAGGTAATTACTGATAGACTTCATTATTCATACTGTGCAACTATCGATATGTTACAAATGCATATATTATTCATAATACTGATGTATCAAATCCCATTTATATAACCTCTTTCGCTGATTCAAATTAAAAATATTTTATCTAAACCCTCTAATCAAACCTTAATTCAA
>NW_011491855.1:8767-10428 GCF_000754665.1 Bison bison bison | reverse complement strand
GGAATGACCAGATGGGAGTTGCCTCACATGCTACAGTGGAAAGAACACTTCCCTGAGGGTCAAGAGACCCAGGTTTTGGTCCAGGCCCTGCCACAGAACAAGGAAGGGGCCTTGAGCAGCAGCAAGTCACTCCCCTGGGCCTGTTTCCACATCTGTAAAATTGGGAAGCCAACTCGTGCCTTATAAGCTTCCAGAGAAGGGAGGGGGGTGGATTTTCTGAGGTAAGTATGCAAATACTTTGCAAAAAAACACAAAAGTGGTGTTGGAACAGGAAGAGTTATTATACAGGTGGTGGGGGACAAATTCCTCCTGGCAAGAGTGCCAATTTGAAATTTGAGATCTTGTGCCTCCCTTAGAGTCCACAGTTCCCAGAGACATTCAAATTAAAAATATTTTATCTAAAACCCTCTAATCAAACCTTAATTCAAAATTGAGAAATGCAAAAAAACTTGAAGGGAATGCCCACTGTACACCAAACATTGTAGCTGGCCAGTAATGATGGGCATTTAATAAATTATTTTTATTAATATAAATGATCAGGTTTCATACAGAAAAATGACATAGCATCATTTCAATTTAATATATATTTGACAAAAATTGTTATAAAATTAAACTGTACAGTCTTCCAAATGGTTAACATATTTTCATTAAGTGGACTAAAGCTTTCAATTTAAAACAGTATAAAAAATATTTGTTGATAAGTTGACATATTGTTCTTTTCAGTCAAAATATATGTCATGCTTGCAACTGTTAACACAATCACTTCCTGGCAGACATTTGGAAATGACCTTGAAACTCAAAACCCCACACTTCAAAAGACTATTAGGAAAGCATTAATATTTACATTATAAGTGTGAAATATAATTTAGTTCCCTATATTTCTAGAGGTCAGATGAACTGGAGGCCTCCAGGAAGAGAGAACATTACTGACAGAATTTAACCCATTCCTTTAAGTAGGGTAGGGAATAATGATCAATATATAAATACTATATCAAATGCAAGACATAGTGACATCTGTTAAGAATCCTCAGCTTTTAATAGAACAGTGAAATAAATTCGCAAAACATCTTATAGCAATGTCTAATAAAGGAATTCTGAAACCCTTCCTATAGAGCAGTGATAGTGGGAAAGACTTTTTGCTAAGAATTAACACATAATAATCAAGACCATCCCCATGGAAAGAAATGCAAAAAAGCAAAACTGCTGTCTGGGGAGGCCTTACAAAAAGCTGAGAAAAGAAGAGAAGCCAAAAGCAAGGAGAAAAGGAAAGATATAAGCATCTGAATGCAGACTTCCAAAGAATAGCAAGAAGAGATAAGAAAGCCTTCCTCAGCAATCAATGCAAAGAAATAGAGGAAAACAACACAATGGCAAAGACTAGAGATCTCTTCAAGAAAATTAGAGATACCAAGGGAAGATTTCATGCAAAGATGGGCTCAATAAAGGACAGAAACGGTATGAACCTAACAGAAGCAGAAGATATTAAGAAGAGGTGGCAGGAATACACAGAAGAACTGTACAAAAAAGATCTTCATGACCAAAATAATGGTATGATCACTAACCTAGAGCCAGACATCCTGGAATGTGAAGTCAAGTGTGCCTTAGAAAGCATCACTACAAACAAAGCTAGTGGAGGTGATGGAATTCCAGTTGAGCTCTTT
>NW_011491855.1:7463-7736 GCF_000754665.1 Bison bison bison | reverse complement strand
TAAGAGGTTTTCATGTCTTTTTCAAGTTCAGGATTTGAATCTAAAACAAGTACACTTAGATGCCATGAATGAGTAATACTGTTCAGACTGAGAGCAATTCAGAAACGTGGATAGTCTGGAAATTCTCCTACTCTCAGTGTCAATCACTGAACCAGACTAACACTCTTCCCTGCTGTCACAACCATTCTGGCTTCCAGATAAACCCCAGACTTGCCTAAGCATCTATCAGGCTGGTGGAAGTGGACTGTGGTTTCTTTTGATATGTACTTCATT
>NW_011491855.1:5060-7363 GCF_000754665.1 Bison bison bison | reverse complement strand
TAAAAGGAACCTAGATTACTGGTTATATAACTGACAGAACCAGTTACATAAACGAACTGGAACCTGGTAGTTTGTGGCATAAGTAAGGGCACTGGGTTGAAATTCAGCTTTGCTACCTACTATCCTTGTTACCTTTGATGAAGTCATTGACTCAGTTATCTACAGAGTAAGAGATAAGAACATCATCACATTTCTTTCCTGAGGATTAATTAGACAATATATGTAAAAAATTCAGAAGAACATGTGGTATGTAACAACCGCTTTATGAATCAAATCTTCTCTGTCAGTATATCCATATTCTCCTATTAGATAAACACTGAGGTTCTAGTTCATATGTATATTCCTGGTTATCGAAAGAAATGCAGAGTACCCTTGGCAACCAGTCAACAGAATGCTCACAGATCAAACTGAATCAACCATGTTCATGAATGAATTTGAGATCACCTCGAGAAGGGAACGGTTACCCACTCTAGTATTCCTGCCTGAAGAATTCCATGGACAGAGGAGCCTGGCAGGCTACATACAGTCCATGGGGTCGCAAATAATTAGACATGACTGAGCGACTAACACCACCATTGCAATTCTAACCATATCAATCCCAAGGTGTTTGTTGGACCCTTACCAACAATATTGCCATTGCTACAATGGAAAAAAACTGGGGATGAGGGAATTAAGACAATGTACAGAAAGAGAGTCTTACAACTTAAAATAACACTCCAAACAGGACAAATCCATTGTAATCCTTAAGACTATGAAGAAATTCAATAGTAAATACACAGTTTTCTATACAGTCCAAAAGAAACTTAAGGTGTGAGAGGACCAATATGGGTTTTCCACAGGCCAAGAGCACATTTTTCTCTCTACCAATAAAGGTTTAAAATTATCTTTGAAAAATCTTTAAACAAGCCAGAGTAAATCTTTCCAAAGGAAGGTTGTTTTCATAGTTTCATTTGTTTCTTCCTCCTAATTAAAACACACACACACACAAACAGGCCTGAGCTAAAGATTCTGAAATGCAAGAAGAAAAAGACCGCTATAAAAACATAAAACATTTCATTGCCTTTGCCTTCCACTTACACTCCTGAAAGTTCTATACATTCAATTCTATTTCACAAAAGAACTGAGAGCTGTCACATACATCTCATAAATACTAAATTGTAAAAAAAAAAGATTACCCATTTATAGTCATTTGTAATATTCATAAAAAATCAGAGTAAACTCTTAAGACTTATTTTATTAAGTACTGCTGCTAATGCTAAGTCACTTCAGTCGTGTCTGACTCTGTGTGACCCCATAGACGGTAGCCCACCAGGCTCCCCCGTCCCTGGGATTCTCCAGGCAAGAACACTGGAGTGGGTTGCCATTTCCTTCTCCAATGCATGAAAGTGAAAAGTGAAAGTGAAGTCGCTCAGTCGTGTCCGACCCTCAGTGACCCCATGGATTGCAGCCTACCAGGCTCCTCCATCCAGGGGATTTTCCAGGCAGGAGTACTGGAGTGGGGTGCCATTGCCTTCTCCGTTATTAAGTCCTAACTAATGCCTAATTTAATAAACTTATTTACTGGTAATAACTCCCAAGCAAATATTATGCAATACATAAATGTCAAGACACAACTATAATCTGCCCACCAAGGAAGGTATTAAGAAATGTAGACTATCATTAAAACAAAGTGAAAATAATACCATAATATTAGAACAGTGATGAAAAGGCTTTGTATAAGTTACTAACTCTCTCAACAAAAGCTTAGTTAAAAATGTATTCAGTTATGTCACTGAGAAGACCAAAATTAAGAACTTATTGGCTTGCTTTTTTTCCCCCACACAATTAATAATATATGGCTATATCCTGATCTGGTAAGGTACTAAATTTAAAAAGTACTTTTGTAAGTCTTCAACACTAGACAACTCAAGAATCCTACAGTATGAAGCTGTTGTCAGGCACTGCTACTACAAAAAGCTAATGCTATCAAATTCATATCTACCATAGAAAAGGTTGTTTAAAAGAGCTGAGAGTTATCTTTGTCATTATATTGCTTAAATATCAATCCAAGATCATGCATTCAAGGCATACTGAGTTGCTTATCTTGTTTGTGCACTATGGATACAAACTCTACCCCAAACTCCATCACTAAATGAGTATCATTGGTCCTAAGAAACATTAGGCAAAAACTGATGAAGTGATCAGCTTAAAAACATCCCTATCATGGAACTCAAAATAGTATCATGGCCTATTAATTACAGTGGATAGCATCATCTTTTTATAACAATGAGAGACAACATTAGTAGACCAAGTGACAAGCAGAA
>NW_011491855.1:2171-4750 GCF_000754665.1 Bison bison bison | reverse complement strand
GAAAAAGAATATGAAATATATATATATATATAAGTGATCTTAAAAAAACTATGTGGCTAATTAGAAGTCATCTCAGGAAAAGTTAAAGAATTCTAAATTTTTAAAGAATTTTAAATTCCAAAGGAACCCCTTAGTTAAACTATATCTCAGAAATATTTTTTTAAAGAGCTAGTGAAAGTCGCTCAGGCATATCCAACTGTTTGTGACTTCATGGACTGAAGCCCACCAGGCTCCTCTGTCCATGGAATTCTCCAGGCAAGAATACTAGAGTGGGTTGCCATTCCCTTCTCCAGGGGATTTTCCCAACCCAGGGACTGAATCCAGGTCTCCCACATTGCAGGCAGATACTTTACTGTCCGAGCCACCAGGGAAGCCCAAGGGCTAGATATGTCCTCAAATCCTGTTTCAAACCTAAGAAATTAATTTCCTAAATTTTTCTCTTTATATGTGTTCAGTTTATGCCCTAAAATGGATTAAGAAGCTATATAATGCCAAATGATGATTTAATAATAAAATGAAAGTCTATAAAATTATGATACAAAGATTTTAGGACCATGTTCTGATCTATCGTACAGACGTATTAACATTTGATAGTACAATTATTTAAATAGTTAAACTGTCAGCATTGAGAAAACAAAAGCATGTGAAATAGAATAAAAATGCCAATAATTAACAAGAATGTGATCTGATTGGTACTGAAACAGTAAATAGTATGTAAAACCTAAGAGAGGAGTGATAACGTTTTTATTAATGCAGTTAATGGAACAAAAGGTATCCAATCACACCAGCTTCTTTTTTCAAAGAAAGCTACAAATATCCTAATAGCATCATGTGTCAAACAGCAGCTACTTTGGCTACTTTCTGTTAAAAGCAATTACATGCCAGGAAACAACACATTGTTCCCATGCTGCCAGGAGCATGTTATAAGTCTATTCTTATCACGTGAAGCCAGACACAGTCAACTCTCAGTAAGCCATTCCCATGGAGGGGACATTGATAACTCATAATAGTTATATTTGCCATTTGAATGCATCACCTACTTTGTTTAGGTTCCTATAAAATTAATTTCAATTAAAAATATGATCCTTAATCCAGTATCAACACATGATAAAGAGCATGAGGAAATGGTTTGGGGGGGGCAGGGAGATATCAGACTAGTACGAATACTGGGCCATGGATAAACTAAAGGCAGACCACAAATATGTAGAGAACTTAGCTAAGACTGGCTAAGAATTTCAATATATTTTCATTCTTTCTAGATCAGGTTTATATTGCGAGCTATGGTTTTCAACACACCATATGTACGGTGTGTTTGTTTATTTAGTGGGCAAATTGAGTTCTGTCACTTTTTAAGTATACTTTTACTGAGTTGCATTAACAGTAATAGATTAATACCATAAGCTAGGTAGGACTGAGTACACAGAATAAATTCCTTCAAAGCAAAAGATCACATAAATAGACTATCTTTGTCCTGTGGGACAGATAAGTGTATCTTGAATTGAGGTCTCTAATAATAGAGCTTTTATCTGCACAATCATACTACAGAGAGATGTGGTAGTGTTGAAAAGTACAGGCTATGGATTCAGGCTGGTTCTAATGCACCCTATTCCCATGATTTTGCCCACAGAGTAAGCAGAGCAAAGAAGTGAAGCACATGGGCTGCAAAATCATCCTGCTTGAGTTTGATTTCCTACTCCAACTTACTTATCTGCAAAATGGCTACAATCATAGTGTCTACAGCATAGGAGAGATAAAAGAATTAAATGAAAAAATCCATGGAAAACACTTAAACTATCTGGCATATAGTAAGTGCACTACAAATATCAACGTTTATAATTGCTAAAAGTATTACTTTGGTTGAGTCTGTGATAGATAGTTATCTTCACTCTCACAAAATTCTGTTTGATGGTTTTTCTACTTTACTAATCATAAATCTACTTTTGTTGTTGTTTAGTCACAAAGTCATGCCTGAGTCTTTAGGGACCCCACGGACTGTAACCTGCCAGGCTCCTCAGTCCAGGGGATTTTCCAGGCAAGCATACTGGAGTGGGTTGCCATTTCTTTCTCCAGGGTATCTTCTGGATTCAGAGATCAAACCACATCTGAAGTGCAGGCAAATAGTTGTTTAAACAGAGACAATAAGAAATTAAGTAGTTTCCCACAATGGAGTATTACTCAGCCATTAAAAAGAATACATTTGAATCAGTTCTGATGAGGTGGATAAAACTGGAGCCTATTATACAGAGTGAAGTAAGCCAGAAGGAAAAACATAAATACAGTATACTAACGCATATATATGGAATTTAGAAAGATGGTAACAATAACCCGGTGTACGAGACAGCAAAAGAGACACTGATGTATTGAACAGTCTTATGGACTCTGTGGGAGAGGGAGAGGGTGGGAAGATTTGGGAGAATGGCAATGAAACATGTAAATATCATGTAGGAAACGAGTTGCCAGTCCAGGTTCGATGGCATGACGCTGGATGCTTGGGGCTGGTGTACTGGGACGGCCCAGAGGGATGGGTAGTGGGGGAGGGGAGGGAGGGGAGGGAGGGGTTCGGGGAGTGGGGGAACGAC
>NW_011491855.1:691-2071 GCF_000754665.1 Bison bison bison | reverse complement strand
AGTACACACGACTGTAATTCACTTGCCTGTTCATCGAACACACATACTTCCCAGAAGCTGTACTACATGCTGAGAATCAACAGTAAACAAAATGGAAATATTTCTTCCTCACTGCAAAAAGTTCAGTATCTGATGAAGTCAAAAGAATGAAGAGAATTATAATGCATTCTGACAAAAGTGTCATCTAAATGAAAAACTGGGGAAAGTTTGGAGTGAAGTTGCAAAGCCTTATATCTCTGTTTTCAGAACAAAAGAGTTCAGTATAAGGATATTTTATAGAGAGTGAAATGTCAAATGACCTTGAAAAGGATGAGTTTAGATGTTCCCTAGAAGACAATGGGTAGTCAGTGAAACATTCCAAGCGTAGGAGTGTCATGATAATTTATATTTTAGAAAGACAATTCTGAGTAGGTTGTAAAAACTGATGACAAGGCAAGAGGACTGACAGCAGAGAGACCACTTAGGATTCTTTTGAACTCATCAAGGAGAGATTTCTATCTAATCATAAATAATCTATACAGTAGGCAGCTTCTGAAATGGCTCCCAAATGCTCCCTGCCTCCTGATATTCATGGCCTTGAGTAAATTTCCTCACTCTGTGTTTCAGGGCTGGACCTAGTTAATTGCTTCCAATGATGAAATCAGGTTATAAAAGACTGTGACTTCCACTTCTTATGGGTGTGCACAATTTGATGAAGCAAACTGTCTTTTGTGAGTTACACTACTGAGAGGCCCATGAAGTAAGGAAATGAGGGCAGCATCTATACAAAAGCCAGTAAGACAAATGGAGGACCTCAGCTCAACAGTCTTAGAGAAAAGGAATGCTGTCAAAAATCATATGGGTGAACTGAAATCATCCCCCATTCAAGTCTTCAGATAAGACCACAATCCTGACAACCCCTCATAGGCAGCCACGTGACAGACTTTGAGGCAAAGGACTCAGCTAACCTCTGCCATGATTCGAGAAAATAAATATGTATTCATTTAAGCTGATAAATTAGGGGATAATTTGTTATGAAACTATAGGCAACTAATATCCACAACAATAAAATAAGAAGTTAAAATTCTTTCAACATGCACAAAATGTGAACCTGTTTTCAAGTGTAACTGTATTTCTAGAAACTTGTGTTAAAATGCAAGTGATATTTTTAACTTATACTGTTTAATTTTTTGAGTCACCTCCCATACAGTAATTGGAGGGCACTTAATTTAGCTCACTCAATCAACACATCTATGAGGGCTTCCCTCATAGCTCAGTCGGTAAAGAATCTGCCTGCAATGCAGGAGACCTGGGTTCGATTCCTGGGTCGGAAAGATCCTCTGGAGAAGGAAATGGCAATCCACTCCAGTATTCTTGCCTGGAAAATCCCATGGACAGAGG
>NW_011491855.1:0-591 GCF_000754665.1 Bison bison bison | reverse complement strand
GTTTCCAAAGGGTCAAAGAACAAATACAGGAAATAGACATCCACCTCTGTTTACTTAAGTGGGCCAGCCATAAATTTTAAAACTATTGACTAAATCAACCATAGGCCACTATTGGAAAAATCAGACTTTCACATTTGAAAAATTTAACAAAAATCTGTGGTGGCACACACACACATATATACCCCTAAATTAAGTGAATTACTAAATCATAGGAACTTAAATGACAAATTAACAAACTACCACAGCCAGACTCAATTAAGTAGTTCTCTACTATTCAATTAGAAGAATTTTCAGAAAACAGACTCATATATATATATATCCATCCCAGAATCAATCACTGAGTACACATGCACTTCTTAGTATGTGCCTAAATTTTAGGTTAGCACCCATACTTTATTTGGTTGGTACTATGAAACTAAGTACATATATATGTTCATATTCTCATCAACACTCAGTCATGTCTGACTTTCTGCAACCCCATGGGCTGTAGGCCACCATTCTCCCCTGTCCATGAGATTCTCCAGGCAAGAATACTAGAGTGGGTTGCCATGCCCTACTCCAGGGGATCTTCCCAACCCAGGGATCAAACCT
>NW_011491854.1:13034-14356 GCF_000754665.1 Bison bison bison | reverse complement strand
ACAATTTCAATTAGTTAGGGCAGAGACCAGTTGACAGAGGGTTAAAGAGTAAACTGGAGGTGAGAAATTACAGACATAGGGTATGTGTTAGTTGGTCTGTCATTTCTGACTCTTTGCAACCCCATGGAGTGCAGCCTGCCAGGCTCCTCTGTCCATGGAATTCTCCAGGCAAGAATACTTGAGTGGGTAGCCATTCCCTTTTCCAGGGGGTCTTCCTGACTCAGAGATTGAACCTGTGTTTCCTGCATTGCAGGCAGATTGTTTACCAGCTGAGCCACCAGTGAAGCCCAAAGAGAGATGAAGAATTTTCAAAAAATGATTTTTTCCTCATGTTTGTTTTTATCACAGAAGAAACTTAAACATATTTAGAGGCCGATGATGTTTAAATAGAAAGACTTTAAAGAAGACAGGAAAGAGAGGCAATAATTCTTTGTGGCAAAACCATAGAAGAAACAGAGAGGAATCAAAGGCATAGTTGGAGGATCTCCCTTCTTGAAAGAGCAGAGGAAAAGAATAAAGAGTATGGGTATAGTTTTTTTTTTTCTTTTGTTAGTGACAGGGAAGATGAAAGGGGGAAATTTGAAGCATTTCTCACATAAAGCCTTCATTTTCACTCAATCATACATGCCAAGATCATCTGCTACGATTGACAGGTTGAGATAGCATAGGAGTTTTGAGAACAATAGTTACAATTTGGAATAATACCAGACAAGTGTTGTGGGAGGCCTTCAGACTTGCAGAATCTGTGTGCTCTTTTCTCAGAAGATAATACTGAGAAAAAAAAAATAACAGCAACAAAGTCTCCTGCTCAAGTACTCTGTCTTAAAAGTACTGTGGCTTACTTTCTGTTTCTATTTTAGAAGAGAAACTTTATTTTCTTTATCTCTATTCATTTGTACAAAGTATGCTGATTTTGTATAAATAATGGATACAAACTGTAACAGCCTTTCTCATTATCTAAGTATTATAACAATTATCCGTTCATTCATTTTTATAGCAACTCCCATTTGATCATCTATTATGCACCAGATACTATGCTATATCCCATGGAGATTATGATCTAGTAAAGGTAAAAGTCATTATACAAATATCAAACAAGTGAGTATTAATTATAATCATGATTAGAATGATAAAGGAAAAGCACAGGACACTATGAATAATAGGTGAACTAACTTAGAATAGAAGGTCAACTCTGAGATACTAACATACAATTAACATGTAATCTGAGACCTGATGGATAAATTAGAGCTAGCCAGATGAAGGTGTGGAGAAGGCAATGGCACCCCACTCCAGTACTCTTGCCTGGAAAATCCCATGGACAG
>NW_011491854.1:9984-10650 GCF_000754665.1 Bison bison bison | reverse complement strand
ACCTTCCGCTATTCGAGAGGGCGCCTGCGGCCTCCGTGGTCAGAGCTAACCTGGTGTCATGGGTTATATTGATTTTCCGCGTAAACCAAGCTACTCAGCCTCTTTTCTCCACTGAATTTTCCTACTGAGCTATCCTCATTCTATTACTCTTTATATCTCTAATTACCATTTGAATAGGTCACCGACGCCGTCTCCCCTTCGAATACCCTGGATCAGCCGGGGCTGGTCCTCGGCACAACCCCACATCCAAGGAGCCATGGCTGAATGGGAACAGGAGGGAACAGGAGGGCCTAGAGGAGCTATGCCACATTCAAGGTCAGGAGGGGCAGTGGTGAACTGATACCCCTCATCTAAGGTAAGGAGCAGTAGCTGCGCTTTGCTGGAACAGCCGTGAAGAGATACCCCACGTCCAAAGTAAGAGAAACCCAAGTAGGATGGGAGGTGTTGCAAGAGGGCATCAGAGGCAAGACACACGGAAAACATAATCACAGAAAACTAGTCACTCTGATCACACTAGGACCACAGACTTGTCTAACTCAATGAAACGAAGCCATGCCCTGTGGGGCAACCCAAGACAGGCAGGTCATGGTGGAGAGGTCTGACAGAATGTGGTCCACTGGAGAAGGGAATGGCAAACCACTTCAGTATCCTTGCCTTGAGAACCCC
>NW_011491854.1:8249-9789 GCF_000754665.1 Bison bison bison | reverse complement strand
AAGGCTAATAGAGTATTGCCAAGAGAATTCACTGGTCATAGCAAACACCCTCTTCCAATGACACAAGAGAAGACTCTACACATGGACATCACCAGATGCTCAACACCTAAATCAGACTGATTATATTCTTTGCAGCCAAGGATGGGGAAGCTCTATACAGTCAACAAAAACAAGACCAGGGGTTGACTGTGGCTCAGATCATGAACTCCTTATTGCCAAATTCAGACTTAAATTGAAGACTGTAGCGAAAACCATTAGACCATTCAGGTATGACCTAAATCAAATCCCTTATGATTTTACAGTGGAAGTGAGAAATAAATGTAAGGGACTAGATCTGATAGAGTGCCTGACGAACTGTGGACTGAGGTTCATGACATTGTACAGGAGACAGGGATCAAGACCATACCCATGGAAAAGTAATGCAAAAAAGCAAAATGGCTTCCTGAAAAGGCCTTACAAATAGCTTTGAAACGAAGACAAGTGAAAAGCAAAGGGGAAAAGGAAAGATACAAGCATCTGAATGCAGATTTCCAAAGAATAGCAAGAAGAGATAAGAAAGCCTTCCTCAGCAATCAGTGCAAAGAAATAGAGGAAAACAAAAGAATGGAAAAGACTAGAGATCTCTTAAAGAAAATTAAAGATATCAAGGGAACATTTCATGCCAAGATGGGCTCGATAAAGGACAGAAATGTTATGGACCTAAGAGAAGCAGAAGATATTAAGAAGAGGTGGCAATAATACACAGAAGAACTGTATAAAAAAGATCTTCATGACCAAGATAATCACGATGGTATGATCACTCACCTAGAGCCAGACATCCTGGAATGTGAAGTCAAGTGGGCCTTAGAAAGCATCACTACTAACAAAGCTCCTGAAAGATGATGCTGTGAAAGTGCTACACTCAATATGCCAGCAAATTTGGAAAACTCTGTAGAGGCCACAGGAATGGAAAAAGTCAGTGTTCATTTCAATCTCAAAGAATGGCAATGCCAAAGAATGATCAAACTACCGCACAATTGCACTCATCTCACACACTAGGAAAGTAATGCTCAAATATCTCCAAGCCAAGCTTCAGCAGTACATGAACCGTGAACTTCCAGATCTTCAGCTGGTTTCAGAAAAGGCAGAGGAACCAGAGATCAAATTTCCAACATCCGCTGGATCATTGAAAAAAGCAAGAGAGTTCCAGAAAAACATCTATTTCTGCTTTACTGACCCTGCCAAAGCCTTTGACTGTGTGGATCACAATAAACTGTGGAAAATTCTGAAAGAGATGGGAATACCAGCCACCTGACCTGCCTCTTGAGAAACCTATATGCAGGTCAGGAAGCAACAGTTAGAACTGGACATGGAACAACAGACTGGTTCCAAATAGGAAAAGGAATACATCAAGGCTGTATATTGTCACCCTGCTTATTTAACTTATATGCAGAGTACTTCATGAGAAATGCTGGGCTGGAAGAAGCACAAGCTGGAATCAAGATTGCAGGGAGAAATATCAATAACCTCAGATATGCAGATGACACCACCCTTATGGCAG
>NW_011491854.1:7123-7408 GCF_000754665.1 Bison bison bison | reverse complement strand
ACATTCAGAAAACGAAGACCATGGCATCTGGTCCCATCACTTCATGGGAAATAGATGGGGAAACAGTGGGAACAGTGTCAGACTTTATTTCTTGGGGCTCCAAAATCACTGCAGATGGTGACTGCAGCCATGGCACGGGTAGGGAGGAGGGAGGGGGTTCAGGATGGGTAACGCGTGTATACCTGTGGAGGATTCATGTTGATGTATGGCAAATCCAATACAATATTGCAAACTAATTAATCTCCAATTAAAATAAATAAATTTATATTTAAAAAAATAAAATAA
>NW_011491854.1:5300-6025 GCF_000754665.1 Bison bison bison | reverse complement strand
CTGCCTCCTGAGAAATCTGTATGCAGGTCAAGAAGCAACAGTGAGAACTGGACATGGAACAACAGACTGCTTCCAAATCCTGAAAGGAGATGTCAAGGCTATATATTGTCACTCTGCGTATTTAACGTATATGAGGAGTACATCATGAGAAATGCTGGACTGGATGAAGCACAAGCTGGAATCAAGATTGGCAGGAGAAATATCAATAACCTCAGACATGCAGATGACACCAAACTTATGAAAGAAAGCAAAGAAGAACTAAAGAGCCTCTTGAGGAAAGTGAAAGAGGAGAGTGAAAAAGTTGGCTTAAAGCTCAACATTCAGAAAACTAAGATCATGGCATCTGGTCCCATTACGTCATGGCAAATAGATGGGGAAACAGTGAAAACAGTGGCAGACTTTATTTCTGGGGCCTCCAAAATCACTGCGGATGGTGACTGCAGCCATGAAATTAAAAGACGCTTACTCCTTGGAAGGAAACTTATGAGCAACCTAGATAGCATATTAAAAAGCAGAGAAAAGGTCTGTCTAGTCAAAGCTATAGTTTTTCCAGTAGTCATGTACAGATGTGAGAGTTGGACTATAAAGAAAGCTGAGTGCTGAAGAATTGATGCTTTTGAACTGTGGTGTTGGAGAAGATTCTTGCGAGTCCCTTGGACTGCAAGGAGATCCAACCAGTCCATCCTAAAGGAAATCAGTCCTGAACATTCATTGGAAGGACTGAT
>NW_011491854.1:3584-5200 GCF_000754665.1 Bison bison bison | reverse complement strand
AAACTATCCCTTATTTTGACTGGAATCAACATGATACAAAGCTGTGCTATGTTAAAAGCCTTCACTTCAGGTGAATTCCCTCTGGCATAGCTGTGTCATGGCACTTTTGTCATTCCAGGGAAAAGGTGTAGAATCTGAAATACTGCCTCTTTTTCTGTCTACAGAATTGTCAAATGGCAAGGGATCAGTCTCTAATATCTTAACGATCATACCAGGAAGTTTAGAGCAGCAATAAAATATTGCAGATACAAGACATAAAATGGAAAAGAAAGGCTATGAGAGGATAAAGTTTTAAGTATAAATTTTAGCTAATTGTTTATTTTAAAGAAATGAGTACTTCACCATCTTACTTATCTTAATATAGTAATATATTTTGGATTTTATATTCAGAAAAACAAATCATTGTTATTATTTAGCTTTTATGATGATGAAGTAAAATGTTTTTTAAAACAAACTTTCTGTTTTAGAATATCTTTAGATTTATAATAAAGTTGCAAGTAAAGAATCTTTTGCATCTAGTTTTCTTATTGATAATATCTTACATTACTATGTACATTTGCCACAACTAATGAACCAATACTGACACATTCATATTAACTAAAGTCTATTCTTTATTCAAATTTCCTTAGTTTTTAAGTTAATATCCTTTTTCTGTTCCAGGAATCCATCCAGTATACCATATAACATTTAGTAATCATGTCTCCCAGGCTCTTCTAGACTGGCAGTTAGTCAGATTTTTCTTCGTTGAGAGGAGTATTGATCAGATGTTGATTTTTCAGGACACTCTTCAATTTGGGTTTGTCTGAGGTTTTTCTCATGTTTAGAATTAGACTGCAAGTTCTTGGAAGAAAGAACACAAGTCAAAAACCATTCTCACTGCATTACATTGAGGGTACACGTGAAGGTGACTTATCATTGATGTTAATGTTGATCACAAGACTGAGGTAGTGAATGTTTTCCAGCTTTTTCCACTGCAAGATCATACTCTGTTTCCATACTGCACTCTTTGAAAGGATGTCACTATGTGCAATCCACACTTAAGTAATGTAGATTTATGCTCTACCTCCTTGATGGGAAATAGCTACATAAAATATTTGAAGTTCTTTTGTATGGGAAATTTGATCACTGTATCAGTATAAATCATGAGTATTAAGTTTATACTTTGGGCAATATTTCAATACTACTTTACTTATTTTGTTGTTGAAATTATTTCAGCATTGGCCTTCAGGGGCTCTTTTAGTTGGCTTCTGTATCCTTTTAACACACTCTTATCATTTTGTCTCCTAAATACTTCCTTACTTTCTGATTCTACAAGACACTCTAGGATCATCTTGTATATCCTCTGCATTAGCCCCCATTGGAATATTGCTGCTTCTGGACTCTTTCAGCAGACAGAGCTAAGACATAGGAAATTATTTTAATTTATTCAGTCACATACTAAGCTTGAACTAAGTACCTGGCACTTGGATGACAAATATAAATTATTTGGAGATGGAACACAAAACACTGTGATTACTATAATGTGGCATCTAGGTGACAAGACTGACTCATCATCAATAGAGTCCATATCATGGTTATTTCTCAACTAGTAGGAATGGCACTCTCCTGCATATATT
>NW_011491854.1:0-2676 GCF_000754665.1 Bison bison bison | reverse complement strand
AGTATATAGTATTATATAATTATTATATAATAAAATTATATAAGGCCATTATATATTATATATAATATATAATAATATATATAATGTACATATAATATACACACACACACACACCCCAAATTCAACTAAGCATTTGCCCAAAAAGTACTTATTTTGTCAGTGCACTTGATAAGTTTTGGATGCTCACTAATGACTTTCTTGAGTCTTCTTTGACAACAGATTTTGCCCTGTTGTGTGTGTTTAGATGTGGTAACTCATGGTTATACATACGCAACCAAAACATCCTAGGACCACTGAAAATTCAAGTTCCTCTACACAAGGGATCACCTTACATGAACCAGTGCTAACTGAATACTAGTTCCTTTCCATCTGTGTGATATTACTTCTATTAAAAATACTCCTCAAGTAAGGTTTGCCACATCTTTTCTCCCCATTGTCCCAATTTCTATTTAATAAATAAGTTTTATGTAAACCCTTGACAAGATACTTCAAGTCACAAAGCTTGTCTGTGTTTTTCAGCACTGAACATATATAATCAATTTCACTCACATCTGACGAGTCATGCAAATGGAATATAACTCATATATTAGAAGTTCAAAGTGAGATAGACTTGTACCTTTCATTTATTCCTTATAATTTTATTTACATTTTCTGTTAAAAGTGATATATTTTATATAAGAGAATCATGAGATGCTTATTGAGGCAATGCACTGTGAATCCAAACTCAGTTGTAGTTTAAAATCTGTCAACTTTTCCCTGGATCTAGTTGTGCCAGGATACACTTGTCAGCTCTTCCAACAACATATGAAAGATAAGTCCTAAGCATAGGAAGCAAACCAAGGAAGCTATTATTTCACCAGGGAACACAGTTCAAAACACATTTATTTATGCACAGCTTTAAATAGCTTTAGTTGTTTTTTCAGCTATCAATGCTTCAATTACTACCTTCTGTACTCTGCCACTGTTACATGAATTTTTTAAAGTATATTTCTAAAAATAGAATAGATAATTTGATGCAATGTGTACATATGAATATACTGGCTATAAACTAAAAGTAGCACAGCTAGGTGCATTTACATGAGTCACCTCTCATCTCACAAATGACTACATATGCAAATTTCCTAAAAATTCAAAGGCCAGATCATACAGACTTGTTATAATAACTAACTTATAGATGCTTATTTGAAACAATAATGAGGAATACTGAAAAGCATTGCAAAGTGTGAAAACTTGTATTAATAATAAGTTTAGTATGCTGGACTTGCCTGATTTGTAAAACCATGTGAAATAAATAACTCGGTATTCATCTCAAGGGGGAGAAAACTTAGTTTTCAATTCCAAGAAAAACACTAAGGAAGAGTTGGCTTGATGAAGGCATATAAAGTATTTTAGGAAAATTCACTAGGCAGGCTGTTTAACTTCACTGATGCAGCAATCATCATTAGAATTCAGTATCATTATAGAGGTGAAGGACCAGTTTCCCTATTAACTTACTGAGTGCTCTCAGACAAATTACATAACCTCTCTGTGTCTCAGTTTTCAATCCTGTCACCTGTTCCCAGGTTCAAATGAAATATTTTTTGGCCATAGTCTGAAAAGTATTAAAGTCTATATAAATGTAGACTTGATATTCCTATGACTACTTCCACCAATCATGTAATAATGATTACAATTATTCAGTATTCACCACAAATGGGTGTTGTTCCAAGTGGTCTACATGGATTATCTCATTGAATTCTCACTACTTCATGAAGTAGATGCTATTATTTTCCCATCTGACAGATGAGCAAAGTCAGTCTCAGGAAGGTTAAATAATTTTTCCAATGTCTGATAGTAGTAGAGCCAATATTGGACCCCTGGAAGCCTGATTCAAAGCCTGAATTATTAAAGAATGTTATATTAATAGCATGAAAAATGGCTGCAAATTCTAGCTGAGGACTCTAATGAAAATATGATGATTATTTGTAGCTATACATCTATCCCTTAAGTTCAGAAGGTCATAGGACAAATGCTCCCTTGAAAGAGCAGGAAAGTGTCTAATGTTAACAAAATTTAAATTGGTTGATAATATCAGTTTCTACAAATTGGGACAACCTGTAGCAGATGTTCTATTAATTGCCATATTAATCTAGAATTTTCAGATACATGAAGCATAAATCTTTCTTGGATGTTGGAGAATAGCTTAAACTAGTCAATGTGTTTTTATGCATAACCATGTGGTGGATACAACTAACTTTAATGATAATGAAGTAACTTGGGAAACTAGAAATGTATAGAAAACTCAAAAACACCATTTCACTCACTATTTTCATTTCTTTCTTTACCCAACCTGGTTAACAGAGTTCCTAAAATGGACTGATTTAAGTTTTCCCATCTCTCTTCACATCTGCAAGTATGGGGATGCTTAAGGAACAGTGTTAATTATAATCAGCAAAAAGCAAATGGAAACTATTCAAATCAGCCTGGATAATCTATAAATTACTAAGAGTTTCTTCCCTTTACAGTCCAGATTGTGTGTGAAAGACGCTCAGTCATGTCACTCTTTGAGATCCCATGAACTATACGAATTCTCCAGGCCAGAATACTGGAGTGGGTAGCTGTTCCTTTCTCCAGGGGATCTTCCCAACCCAGGGATCGAACCCTGGTCTCCTGCATTGCAGGCAGATTCATTACCAG
>NW_011491853.1:13029-14084 GCF_000754665.1 Bison bison bison | reverse complement strand
TTCAAGAAATGGAACACAGAGATGTTTTCACGAGGGAAGAGTGAAATATTAGCTCATCCTTACGCAAAAAAAAAAAAAAAAAAAAAAACTCTAAATCTCTAAGTGCATCCAAGACATAAACTGAAAGGCTAAAACTGCATAATTTCTGGAACGAATCATAGGTGCAGTCTCTGCAAATTTGGAGTAGCCCCAAATCATCTCTGACTCTCTCCTTAATAACAACCAAGTTACTGAAAAATAAGATTCAGTGCTTTGAAACTATGGTCCAAGAATGATAATTTATATAAAATTAATTACTAACCATACCACAATAAAAGAGAACAGCTCAGCAGTGGAGGAATAGGTGGCCAAAGATGATTGATACTATATTCATTTTTCCTTTTGTTAAATCTGTGTTCAATAAGTACATCTTATTTGTTTTTAATGTCTGATATTAAAAGTACTCTATTTATTTGAGTTATACTCTTGGTTACTCATTGTAGTATATATGTAAAGTATTCTCTGGTTAGCTAGCCCAGATAGTCATTCTTTAGGTTTCTTTGAATTTCACTTTATGTTTCTATTCTAGCAAGTTTTGATTGAATTTTCTTCTCTCTTTCCTACCATGACAAATCAGATAGGAATAAGTATCTTTCCCCTGAGTCCAGTAGCATTCTGAGTATTCCTGTTAGAATTTTGAGTTCACTACATAAATTGTTATTTCAAGTGACTACTTCCTGTATCTTGAAGTGGGAGACCAAATTTCATACATACTAAACCCAGTGCCTGGCACAGTGATTAATAGATTATATATGGTAAATAAATATTTTATTAGAAAAATGCTGTATTTCTAGAAAATTATTTATTTCTTTGTTATTTACACGTTTTCTATCCTCAGATTGAAATGTGTTTATGGAAGTATAATTATCCTCAAATCCCTAATAATTATATTTGTCCTCCTAAATAATTTCCCTTGATTTACTCTACCACTCATATATTTTTATTTTTTTTTCAGTAGCAAAGATTTCAGAGTGAACAGCATTTTGTTGTCTCATATTAGGTAAAAGACTATGAGA
>NW_011491853.1:8937-9490 GCF_000754665.1 Bison bison bison | reverse complement strand
CAGTCGCTCAGTCATGTCCAACTCTTTGTGACCCCATGAATCGCAGCACGCCAGGCCTCCCTGTCCATCACCAACTCCTGGAGTTCACTCAGAATCATGTCCATCAAGTCAGTGATGCCATCCAGCCATCTCATCCTCTGTCCTACCCTTCTCCTCTTGCCTGCAATCCCTCCCAGCATCAGAGTCTTTTCCAATGAATCAACTCTTCGCATGAGGTGGCCAAAGTACTGTAGTTTCAGCTTTAGTATCATTCCTTCCAAAGAAATCCCAGGGCTGATCTCCTTCAGAATGGACTGGTTGGATCTCCTTGCAGTCCAAGGGACTCTCAAGAGTCTTCTCCAACACCACAGTTCAAAAGCATCAATTCTTCGGCACTCAGCCTTCTTCACAGTCCAACTCTCACATCCATACATGACCACAGGAAAAACCTTAACCTTGACTAGACGAACCTTTGTTGGCAAAGTAATGTCTCTGCTTTTGAATATGCTATCTAGGTTGGTCATAACTTTCCTTCCAAGGAGTAAGCATCTTTTAATTTCATGGCTGCAGTCAC
>NW_011491853.1:8334-8837 GCF_000754665.1 Bison bison bison | reverse complement strand
AGGACAATATTAAACGCTACAACATTCGAATCATAGGGGTTCCAGAAGAAGAAGACAAAAAGAAAGACCATGAGAAAATACTTGAGGAGATAATAGTTGAAAACTTCCCTAAAATGGGGAAGGAAATAATCACCCAAGTCCAAGAAACCCAGAGAGTCCCAAACAGGGTAAACCCAAGGAGAAACACCCCAAGACACATACTAAATTCCATATATATGCGTTAGTATACTGTATTGGTGTTTTTCTTTCTGGCTTACTTCACTCTGTATAATAGGCTCCAGTTTCATCTACCTCACCAGAACCGATTCAAACATATTCTTTTTAATGGCTGAGTAAATTTATTAACTTTTGAAATCTGATAGGCACCAAAGAAGACATTTGAACATCATAAATATAAAACAATTTATCCTTTTCAGTGATATCAGATCAGATCAGATCAGTCGCTCAGTCATGTCCAACTCTTTGTGACCCCATGAATCGCAGCACGCCAGAAAGAAAAACAC
>NW_011491853.1:4608-5819 GCF_000754665.1 Bison bison bison | reverse complement strand
ACAACTCTTAGAAGAAAATATATGCAGAACACTCTTTGACATAAATCACAACATTTTTTTTTTGGTTCCACTTTCTAGAGTAATGAAAATAAAAAGAAAAATAAACAAATATGTTAGAAATTGCCCTGCCCTCAGAGAGCATTAGGTGCAGTCACACTGTTGCCCTCACTGTCTTTGAATCATATTTAATGAATCTGGAAAGCTTCTATCACAACTTTATCAACATATCAAAATAGAATATCACCCTGGGGGGTTACACAAAATCCCTTGAAATTCTAATATCTGAGTCAATTCCTCTTTTTTCATCACTTGTGTGAACTTGTTTCCTAGGTGGCTCTTTGTGTGATCACAGAGGCTAAGAAATCTCTTCCACGTGGAGTCAGTTCAGGCTCCATATACCTTGGACTTCACCTTGTATTCCTTCTCTTCTTTTGGTCTGAGAGAGACAGACAGCAGGCAGAGCCACAAAAAGTCCCCTATGTCATTGAGGACTTTCCAGGTGGTGCTAGTGATAAAGAACCCATCTCCCAATGCAGGAAACATAAGAGGTGCAGGTTCGACCCCTGGGTTGGGAAGATCCCCTGGAGGAGGGCATGGCAACCCACTTCAGTATTCTTGTTTGGAGAATCCCATGGACAGAGGAGTCTTGTGAACCACTGTCCATAGGGTCACACAGAGTCAGATATGACTAAATCTACTTAGCATGCACACGCACTATGTCACTGAAAGAAATGTGGACCTGAATTTAAGGGTGATATAAAGTAATTGACAGCTCTATACATGGTTACTAACATGATTCTTATTGACATGTTTTAAATTATCAGTGTTGTTAAATTTTAAAAGCATATGAGGCTTTCTACATGTATGTTTTTGTATGTTAGTGAACAAAAAACAAAGAGCTATATGTTGAAAACATGATTTTTATTTAATTAGCTGCAATAGATTGATGTTAAATATGATTTTTTATTAAATACATAAATTAATTTCTGAGGTACTTTAGAATTCAGAGACCCTACACTTCTACTATTGATTTAACTTTGTACAAATTGCTTATCCTTTCAAAGCTCCTTTTTCATTGTTGTTTTCATTTGTGTGTTTGCTTTGTTTTTGGTGAAAGCTTCAGCTTCTTAAAATACCAGGCACCAAAAGCCATAGTGAGGAGTTTGAGGAGTGAATGAGTGATGTGGAAAATTAGAGAAAGTATAGAAATC
>NW_011491853.1:1975-4508 GCF_000754665.1 Bison bison bison | reverse complement strand
TACAGGAGTGGGTTGCCATTTCCTTGTTCAGGGGATCTTCCAGACCCAGGAATTGAACCTGGGTCTCCCACATTCCAGGCAGATTCTTTACTATCTGAGCCACTAGGGGTGCCTGCACTATTGAGTAAATATCAACTTACCACAGTGTTCTCTATAATTATTTTTATAATCTGAATCACAACAATAAGTAAAATATGAACTCAACGAATGAATATTTTAAAATATTAACAGCATTTAGCAATGCTGATTAGGATGATAAATTAAAATCATGCAGTTAATTTTAACTGCATGAGACTTTAAGACATATTTATTAAAAACATGTAAAAGTTAGGATATATTTCTACAGTAATTGAGAAATTATAGTTTTCTGTGTAAGGTGAATCTAAAGATATTTTAATGTATCATAAAATCTGAATCCATACTGTCATTATCAAATCAAGTGCTCTTTTAAATCTGTCTTTCACAGGTACCCTGTTTATCCTTTTCTATTTTTTTATTACCTTTACAAACCAGTTTCATATGCATTTACCCAGAAGTACTATTTTTGTTACTATGTTTGACGATCATTTTTGTAATGAACACAAATCATAGAAAATATTCCTTTTTAAATAGATTTTTTAAAATCTTACTCTCAGTAAAATAGCTTGAGGAAAGTAGACAGGTTCAATGAAAAACTGTCATTTATTCATCCTTTTTTTCAGCTGTCAATCTTACCTGTGGGATGACTTTTCCGTTGGTGTTTCTGCATACCTGATGTATCCTTAATTCCAACTCTCATTGAAAACTTCACACTAAACTAAAAGATGTAATATCAAGGAAAGATCATGGAAGAAACCTAAACTGAACATAACTAGTTTAAATAGCTTTGCAGCTTCAAAAGGATAGTCTAATAAGGGTGTTAAAATATACAAAAACTAAAAGGCAAATTACTTTTCTTAAATTATTTTGAAAAGTACCTCATCTAATTTAGATAATTTGTGATATTTTTTTAATTGTCTCATCAGCATTCTTTACTTAATGGTTATCCAAAACAATCCATAATAATTCTTTATAAGATTAAAAAAAATGATAAACAGCAACTAAAGATTGGGTGTTGAACAGTGCAATACATTTAAGTACAATTTAAATTACCTACACTAACTGAGCGACTGATCTGATCTGATCTGAACTGTACTTTCGTGAGCACCCAAATTAACTGAGGGCTTCCTGGGTGGCTCAAATGGTAAAGAATGTGCCTGCAATGTGGGAGACCTGAGTTTGATTCCTGGGTCGGGAAGATCACCAGGAGAAAAGAATGGTAACATACTCCAGTATTCTTTCCTGGAGAATTCCATGGACAGAGGAGCCCTGGCATACAGTTCATGGAGTCACAAAGAGTCATACATGACTGAGTGACTAACACATACAAATCAACTGAATTTATTTCAAAAGATATCATTCAGTTCAGTTCAGTTCAGTAGCTCAGTCGTGTCGAACTCTTGGCGACCCCATGAATTGCAGCACGCCAGGCCTCCCTGTCCATCACCAACTGTCCATTGTGTCGGTGATGCCATCCAACCATCTCATCCTCTGCCGTCCCCTTCTCCTCCTGCCCTCAATCTTTCCCAGTATCAGGGTTTTTTCCAATGAGTCAGCTCTTCACATCAGGTGGTCAAAGTATTGGAGTTTCAGCTTCAACATTAGTCCTTCCAATGAACATCTAGGACTGATCTTCTTTAGGATGGACTAGTTGGATCTCCTTGCAGCCCAAGGGACTCTCAAGAGTCTTCTCCAACACCACCATTCAAAAGCATCAATTCCTCAATTAATTTTTATTAATTAATTTGCTTATTCATCTTCAAAAAATGTTTATTTAATGTTTGCTATGTTAGAAATTGACTAATATTGTAAAAATACCTATATTACCCAAAGCAATCTACAGATTAAATGCATTCCCTATCAAATTACAAAGGGCATTTTCCACAGAATTAGAGTGAAACTTTTACAATTTGTATGGAAATACAAAAGACTTCAAATAGTGAAAGCGATCTTGTGAAAGAAGAATAGATGTGAAGGAATCAGGCTTCATGACTTCAGAGTTTACTACGAAGCTACAGTCATCAAAACAGTGTGAAGCGGCACCAAAAAAAAGAAAGAAAGAAAGAAGCATAGATCAGTGGGACAGGATAGAAAGCCCAGAGATAAACCGATGTACCTACAGTCACCTAATCTATGACAGAGGAGGCAAGAATGTACAATGGAGAAAAGATGATCTCTTCAATAAGTGGGGCTGGGAAAACTGGGCAGCTATATGTAAAAGAATGAAATTAGAAGACTCCCTGGTGGCTCAAATGGTAAAGAATCCACCTGCAATGCAGGAGACCTGGGTTCAACCCTTGGGTCAGGAAGATCCCCTGGGGAAGCTAATGGCTAACCACTCCAGTATTCTTGCTTGGAGAATTCCATGGACTGACAGGCTACATTCCATGGGTCACAAAGAGTAGGACATGACTGAGCAACTCAATCTTTCACTTTCACTAATATCATACACAAA
>NW_011491853.1:0-366 GCF_000754665.1 Bison bison bison | reverse complement strand
CAGCCCTGTCAGTACTCAAAATGCTCAAAAGATCAGAAAAATCCCCCTGTGGGCAATTGTCCCCTCTCTGGCACATGCACACACCTCACACTATCATGTCCTTAGATAAGCTTGGTGGCCATTGGGCTCATTAAATGCTCATAAATATTCCATGAACACATGCATCTAATTATAACAGACTGAATTATGGAAAGGACATATACAGCAGAGCCTCTTGTTATATAACCTGCAGCTCTCAGTTAAGATTGTCAAACACCAATACAGTATACTAACGCATATATACGGAATTTAGAAAGATGGTAACAATAACCCTGTGTACGAGACAGCAAAAGAGACACTGATGTATAGAACAGTCTTGTGGACTCT
>NW_011491852.1:40720-41088 GCF_000754665.1 Bison bison bison | reverse complement strand
TAGTATTCTTGCCTTGAGAATCCCATGGACGGAGAAGCCATGTAGGCTACAGTCCACGGGGTCGCAGAGAGTCGGACACGACTGATCGACTTCACCGTCACCGTCACAGTGCCTATTTAACTTTTATGTACGTTGCAGTCACTCACTAATTTATAGGTTGAATCATAATCAGAAAAGAGTCAAAAATGCTTCCACCATAAGATATAAATGATGGCTAAAGCTTAAAGTGTTACAACTCCCCAGAACGGGCTGTGCTGTGCTTAGTCGCTCAGTTGTATCTGACTCTGACCCCATGGACTGCAGCCCACCAGGCTCCTCTGTCCATGGGGATTCTCCAGACAAGAATATTGGAGTGGGTTGCTATGCCC
>NW_011491852.1:36788-37088 GCF_000754665.1 Bison bison bison | reverse complement strand
GTGTGTGTGTGTGTGTGTGTGTGTGCGCGCATGTACAATTCTGTGCTTAAGGGCATCTGGAGGAAATGGAAGAACTATAGCTGGGAGGTAAACATCACAGTACTAAGAAGCTTAAAGAGAATTTTCAGACTGCCCTTGTCCAGAGTTCTCTCCTGTATTGAGTATTAGGCCCCAGGCTAGAGATGGCTTTCTGGCATAGGGCCCACTGCATTGTGCCTGGGCCAGCCTAGCTTTATTGTTGAACCCATAGAAAGTGGGGACAATTCAGTTCTAGTACAAAGAAGGTGCTCAGTTTATATT
>NW_011491852.1:35760-36688 GCF_000754665.1 Bison bison bison | reverse complement strand
ATCATAGATACTCGGAAATGTTTGCAAGAAGCTCTGGCTTCAGTCTCAGGGTTTAAGCTTGTGTTTCCCATGTCTCTCTCATCACAGGATCACCTTGGGGTCAGGGAGGGCAGCTAACACTCAAGGGCCAAGGGCTAGCCCCAGTGGCAAATCCTAATGCATTTCTCTTTCCCGCTTTCCCTCCTCCCATAACATTTGACCAGATGGAAATGAAATCAGGTCAAAATGAGTATCCAAGACAGCCTGCATTGGGGAGAAGAGGGGAGGGGAGAGGAGGTGGGGTAGCAGAAGCCACCAAAGGCAGAGGGAAAGGGTGGAGGGGAATTGCCACTATATTTTTATCTTGGCAGTAGTAGTTTGGCGTTAGGTTATAAATAAATGCATATGCTCTTGATTTTCTTTCCTTTTCATATATACATACATTTATATGTTTGTGTGTGTGTGTGTGCCTTAGGTATATTTAAGCTTTCCCTTTCTATAGGGACATAGTACCCTTCCTCAGTGTACTCCCTGTCTCCCTAGACCCTGCTCAGCTGCTTTAGAGGCCATCCAAGCTGCACCCTAAGTACAGTGTTAGGTTCTGCAGGCAATCCAACTAAGATGGAGTCACCGGGAAGCTTCCGATCAGCTTGGCAGGCGCTCAGGAGGAGAATCAGCCACAAATGGGTTTACAGTAGGTTTCTTCCCAGGGAGTGGAGCTGTCTGTTACAGTCTAGTGAAAGGCAGAATATATGAAGATTCCATATCATACAAAGGAAGATATTTAAATAGGTGTAATCTAATACAGCAGTACAGAATGATTGTGTGTGTGTGTGTCTGACTCTTTGCAACGCTATGGACTGTAGCCCACCAGGCTCCTCTGTCCATGGGGATTCTCTAGGCAAGAATAATGGAGTGGGTTGCCATGCCCTCCTCCAGGGGATCTTCC
>NW_011491852.1:33176-35504 GCF_000754665.1 Bison bison bison | reverse complement strand
ATTCAGTTCTAGTACAAAGAAGGTGCTCAGTTTATATTCATTGAATGGCTTGGTGAATGAATGAGTCATTGTAGCATTGTCTTGGCTGGTCACCACCCTTCAGATTTCTCTGGTTGGCTCTTGATGATGCAGTTCAGAAGTCATTTCTTGCCTCTTAGAAGCAGGTTACAGCCCCTCAGGACTCCAACCAGAGATCAGCTGGGATAATGATCTGGGATTTTCTGTTTTCCATTGAGGAGTGATTCCTCTGCATTGATGGAGTTAGTCAGGTATTGACTGCAATGGCTTTTTATATAAAATCTCAAGGTGTTGTTGTTGTTATTGTTTATGATTGTTCTTTAAAACATCTCAGTGAGGTAGATTCATTTTTTAAAGTTATGCTTATTTTATTGATGGATAAACAGAAACAAGGCAAGTTTAATGACTTATCCAAGATGCTAGGCTAAGCTGCTGCTGGAGCAGAGATTAGAAACCAAATCTGTGACTCAGTATTCCCAGTAGAGGAATCATTAATGGTTACAACTGCTTTTTTGGATGTCAGAACTTACGACTGGTTCTTGAAAATATGTGGCACATTCTTTCTCCTTTTTTGGTACCAGTTCAACTGTCCCAATCCCATATTTTGGGGTTTCATTTTACTTTGAAACCAATTTTTTTTAATTTGGATTTTCTTTTTGTTCTTCTGCCAACTATTTTTTGTTGTTGTTGTTCTAAAGCCATTAGTATTCTGTTTAGGTGTTATCCCGTCCGTGGAGAATCACTGCTAAAAACTAGACAGACAAATGGATATGAACTTCTTTCCTGTCTCTACTGGGGAAGCCAGGAAAGGTTAGTGGAAAGAGTACAGACTTTGAGTCATATTGGTTTGGGTTCAAGACCTGACACTCCTGAAGCGTCTGCCTCAGTTTCCTCATCTGTAAAATGAGGATAATACCTACCACAGGAGGTTGTTGTAAATATTAACTGAGGTTGCATATGGAAGAATCTAGTACAGTATATGAATATGGTAGGTGTTCAAGAAATGCTCTGGGTTCAGGTGATGATATAATTGACACTATGTTATGCAGTGATTTCCTGACTAATTTGAAGGACCAGTTTAAGGGATTGAAATCAGGCATTTAAAAGAGCAGGTTGCTATTTTTACATGTGTTGGTGAACAGACCTCTATGCAATCAGCTAATATAGAAAACCTTACACTTGCTGCTGGGTAGTGCATAGTGGATCTCGTGCAGAATTTCTGGATGCCTCTCTTGAATAGCCCGTTTGGTATGTGTCACTCCATACCTCCTTCCAATTTAGCAAGTGTCACTATAGAGTACTCTAAATCCCACGTGAATGCAACACGACCGACCATTCCCTTGACTAAGTGCCTTCATTAATTCACTTGGAATTGGGAGACAGTACAGAAATGCTGTTAGGCAGTTTAACATATGAATGGTTGACTTGCTCTCTATTTGGTATTCAGCTCTTTGTAGCAGGGGTTCACTAGCAGTGGTTCTATCCTGCACGCACAAAGGGCCACAAATGGAACAGTAAGAAAACACCAAAAATCCTGTCACATTGAAGCCAAAGGATTTTTGACCCTGAAGAAGACACAGCAAGTCTTTGCCGCTTCTTTGCAGCCCCTCATAGGGAAGGTTTGTTGTTGATTTGAATGATTTGCTTATTTGTAGTTAAATGCCCTTCAGTATTTCCCCAGGGTTTTATTTAATGTCCACAGGTGATCTTTTATGCTTCCAATCACACTATTAATTGCATTCCAACTACATAATAAGATAGTAATTTACCAATGCTTAGACTGTTCTTTGAGGTGGTACAATATGTTTATTCCCTCAGAGAGGCGACTGACCCTGAGATGTGAAGTGACTTTGCTTAGTTTACACAGCTAGCTAGCCTAAGCTAAACTACATTGGAATTTATGCCAGGGAGCTTGTAGCTTCCAATGGCCAACAACTGTGCTTGTTTTAGAGCGACTTTTGACTGAGTGGAAGTCAGACCCTTCTCCCCTTAGATGCAATCTGGGAGGGATCCACTCTGGTTAGTAGGGTCAGGCTTGCAGCTTCCTTTTTAGGTGGGCATTATATGATAGTGGAAAGTAGAACTGCTTAAAAGGTGTTTTTGTTCACATGATATTTGGCAATTAAGCATGTGATGGCTTTTTATTGCATTTAAGAGATGATCTATCATTCACATATGGCTTTTTTTTTCCCTACAGAGATTCAGGAAAATCATACTTGAGTCAGTAAATTTTTCAGCACTTATGTAGCCTTTATGATCTAATATAGCAACCAGACTGAGGTTTTTAGCCAAAATATATTTTTGTCAATG
>NW_011491852.1:32618-33076 GCF_000754665.1 Bison bison bison | reverse complement strand
GAGAGTCAGGCCTCGTCTTGGGTTGAGGCATGGAACTCCGCTTGCCCCTCGAGGAGTTCCCGGGGAGACAGGCCACTTGTCGAGCGGTATTTGGAACCTGGGGGTTTTTTCCCGACGATGCACGGGCGAGTCACTACCCCTTCTTGTTGACTTCATTCACAGGGTGGAGTTCGAAGAGGTGTCCGGGCATCGTGTTCTTATCAAGAGGGGACCGGGTAATCGGGGTCCTTCGGAATGTGGAACCACCCACGAGGCCACGTCTGGAATGTCGTCGTGAGACCGGCCTCATCCTGAGGTGCGACCGGAAGGTCGGGAACCCCTTCCAGACCAAGCAAGGAATCGGCCCTCCTGTCCAGATCAGGAGGGTAGAAGAGGCTCAGAGGAAGTGGTGCCGGAAAACTTCGGTGTTCCTCTCGAGGGAGACCTGGATGTCGGGGGCACTTTGTGGGTCGCATCAA
>NW_011491852.1:26823-32518 GCF_000754665.1 Bison bison bison | reverse complement strand
GACAGGGAAGCCTGGCATGTTGCAGTCCATGGTGTTGCAAATAATCAAACATGACTGAGAGACTGAACAGCAACAAATAAATGGAATTATACAGTATATTAGCCAAAAAAATTTTTTTTCGTTTGCCTAACTGGTATAAGTGAACTAAAGTGGAACAAATTATTTGCCCTCTCTTCCCATTTTGTCCTGTTAGCTGGCTTGGATGGGTAATTAACTGTAATCGAAGATGAGTATTATTAGACAGTTGTGAGGTGTTCAAGTTTAATGTAATTAATATGAGATCATGAACCCTGGAGTGTTGTGAAGACTAAATGATAAGAAGCAAAAAGATATGACTAAAGAAAGGTTCCATATACATTTGATTCATGTCTGAATCATACCATCTCATACTATACAAATGAACGGGCTTGAAACATTGCTATTATCATTAAAGTAATTACTGTGGCTTGCAAATATATGGATTTCTAATTGTGTGCGTCAGTAATGATAAAATATGTGTATGTGGCCCTTGGTTGATGCTATGATGTTATGATTCTTTGACCAAATCTCCAAAATGCTCATTTAATTTCAAAAGGGGGGAAACTGAGGTAATACAATACTTAACTAATTTTCTCCAAGCAATTTAGGGGCAAAACTAGAATTGGAATTTAGCTAATATGGATATTTCTGGATGACTGTCTTTGACTAAAGGTATTTGAAAAAGTTGACTAAACCCTTCTCTCTCCTTTTACTATAAGGAAACTATGGTTACAGGGTCTGGGTCATGGCAATGAAAAAGAAACAGACCTATACAAAGTCTGCAAGAAAGAAACAGACCTAACAAAGTGAACTGGGAGAGCCTTTTGAGAGAGTGACTCAGTTAACTCTTTATTCTTACTGTCACAACAATTAAAGTCTTCAGAGATCTAATTACTATAGACATGTGACCCTTCTATTAGAATTGAGGTGACCTGGCCCAAGTCTTGTGGGGGCTGGCAATAGTAGGATACTTTTGATGTCTCTATCCTGTTCCACAGGAGAAAGAATAAAGGGCTTCCTATACTGTCAAGACCCTATCCAAGCTGAGTCCCATCTCTAACAAGTTAGACATTCACTGTCTGGAGTCCTGGAGAAGAGACGCTATCTGTACCTACTCAGCTTTGAACCAAAGATGTGATGAAATGACTTATCCACATGCAGTTTCCTCTTGAGAAAAGAAGGAAAGAAAGAGGCAACTGCTGCATACAAATATCCACAGCTGCAGTTCCAGAGGTTAGATAAACTGAAAAAGTAATATGGAGTTATACCAAATGGAGAGAAAAGCGTTCATCGAGGCCATAGGAACTTGATTTAAAGACCTGGAATTTGGCCTAAAGATTCTACTATAGTATAGATAAAAATCTATTCTTCAATGATGGGTGGTTAGCCCTAGGCAAAACAAAGGAATGTTTCCAGAAGCCACTCAGTCACCATCTAGAAATCTTCGCTCTGAACTGATTGTAAGAAAATCATCCTGCTTCCTGTGTTTATTATGTTAGAAGGTTACACTTAGGATTTAGGATCTGCCTCTTGGGGAGCTTTGTGTTGCTAATTAGAAAAAGTCCAACCTTCAGAGTGATAAGAAAAACTCTTGGGTCTAGATTTCTTCCCCTCATGTCCCCTGCTACCATCACTAGAGTGTAGAGAGACAGAGAGTGAGCAGGTGGCATCTAGGCTAATAGTGAGAGGAAACCACCAGATGCCCTATCCCTTGACTCAACTCTGATCCATATGTGTCTAGCTCAGTTAAACCCAGAGTTTTACTCTTCCTACTGGTCAACCTCTCCTAATTTCTCTCCGAAAATCCCTGATTTAACCTAAAATGAGAAGGAGGAGGAAGGACTGATACTTTGAGTTTTCTTATATGCTCAGTAACAGGGTAGGGACTAGAGGTGAATGAAGTGAAAGTTGCTCAGTCCTGTCCAGCTCTTTGTGACCCCATAGACTGTAGCCTGCCAGGCTCCTCTGTCCATGGGATTCTCCAGGCAAGAATACTGGAGTGGGTGGCCATTCCCTTCTCCAGGGGATCTTCCCAACCCAGGGATCAAACCTGGGTCTCCTACATTGCAGGCAGATTCTTTACCATCTGAGCTACCAAGGAACCCAAATTATTTGGAAGCTTCAAGAGTCAGATCAGATCACCAAAAATGAGAATGCTGTGAGCAAGGAGATCAAACCAGTCAGAGGTGAATAAAGGTAAATAAAGACAACTAAGACAGGATCTGACAGGGCCAGTGTTAGGAAGAGGTGTGAGGCAGGGTCATACAAGTGCAAAATTGGATCCTGCTTCTGTTTAAAGTTGTGATTTTTTTGTGTGTGTGGATATTATTAACCTTAATCAATGAGTGTTTTGGTGCCTTCTTAAATTTTGTACTCAGGGGACATAGCCTAACTCATTTCATCTTAGTCCCAGCTTTGCTCAGGAAAATGAGACTCAGAGAAGCAAGTAATTTGCCCAGGGGGCACCCAACTAGAAAGTAACAGAGATAGAATTTGAAGCCAAGCTTGTTTGAATCCAAACCCATGCTTTTTAAAAAAAAAAAAATCTAAACCATGGATCTTAAAACAGTACTCATAAAGGATTATCTTGTGCCACTCATGATAATTAGTCCATGAAATAAAGGTGCATTCACTAGAGAAATGACTTAACATTTGTTCCAAACTAGAGTGTGTGAACATTATTCTAAGCACCAGATGCTCCCGACAGGTCAAGTTGGCTTTCTGCCTGATTCTTATAATATTTGTCTTGCATCTGGTGCTTTTGACTATTCTCTTCTTAAAATTCTTGGCCCTTATGACCCCATCTCTCCTGTGTTGCCTCCTACTTTTCTAACCACACTTGCCTCTGTCTATGTTGTGGATTCTCTTCTTCCTCCCCTTATTAAAATGTCTGTCACACAAAATTTCCCACTGTATACATTCTACCTGGGAATACTGATGACTATCAATTCTGTATCTTTACCTCAGACCTCTATTACTGAGTTGCCTATGAGACAGCTCCACTTAGAGATGTCTTAGAGATAACTTCAACTAAAAAACTCCAAATTGAGTTCCTCATTCCTTCTTGCCTCTTCCCCCTCTTCTTCTGTATGCAGTCTTGACTTCTCCCTTTCCCTCCGTGGCCACATCTGATAAAACATCAATTCCTATTGACTTTGCATTCAAAGTATCCTTGACTCCATCCCTTCCCTCTATCCTTATTGTCATTACTCTAGTCCAGGTCTCTCACCTGATCTCCTCACTTCCCGGCATACCTCTCCCAATCCATCCTTGATGCTACTTCCAGAGAGATCTTCCTTAAATGCAAATTATGTTGTTCTCTTGGCTTATAGGATAAAGTCCAGCTCCACAATGCAACACTCTATGATCTGATTCATATCTGTCGTCTCTGTCTCATGTCTCCCCCTTACCTCTCCCTCCCCCAACCTATGCTGAGCTGGGGCAGTGTTTGAAATACACCAGTCTATTATGTCCTACAGGGCCTTTACTCATCTAGCTTCCTCTGCCTGTACTGCTCTTCCCTTATTGATTCTGCAAACACCTGCTTTTCTTTAAGATTACATTCTAGCTTTTCTCAGTCCCCATCTAGGGAAATTTGACCACTCCAGTGCATCTCCACTGTACCTACGACCATAATGCTACATTGTATTTATGTACTTCCATAACTTTTCTTCCTATAAATGCAAACTTTAGGAAGGCAAGGTTTTGAATGATTGAAATCTGTATCCAGAGTACCAAGCACAATGCTTAGCACAAGGAGGCGCTTAATAAATATTGAATGAATTAATGGATGCTTCATGAAAACAAAGTACTGGGCAAAACCAGGAAAAAACAGATTTGATAAAATCTCATCAATTTACTATAAGATGAGGATTGGGTCCATCTGAATAGTGAAAAATATTATTATCTATTACTCTAAGGTCAGTAAAATTATATTACTTTGCAATATAACCAGTGCCTCCCTTCTTTGTTCCATGATATCTGCCTTTGGGCTACAATTAGACCTTATACAGTACTCTATTATATACCACTAACCATGCTGCTTCCATGATGTTTTTATGCATGTTTCCCCCTACTAGAACAACAGTTTCTTGACCCTGTTATATTCATCTCTATATCTCCATCACATAATCCATAATAGGTATTCAATAAGTGTTTACTGAATTAAAATTAATCAGTGCCTTGTAAAAGCCCAGGGATTTATGTCAATGACCATAAGAATGATTTTTGGCTTACTATATCTTAAAGATATATAAGGGGCTAACATTTGCATACATTTAAAATTTTCTATTTGCTTAGCACACTTTAAAAAAAAAATTTACAGATTTCACAAATGTAAACTCTGACTCAGATATTTTTTGAATTATCAAAAATTCCAAATTAAGGAAGTCCAAATTAGTGAGGCTTTATTGTCTTGTTTCATTTTTGTTGTTGCTCATATGCATCTGCGTTTGGACAAAGTAGGCACTGGAAACGGAGAAGGCAATGGCACCCCACTCCAGTACTCTTGCCTGGAAAATCCCATGGATGGAGGAGCCTGGAAAGCTGCAGTCCATGGGGTCGCTGAGGGTCAGATACAATTGAGTGTCTTCACTTTCACTTTTCACTTGCATGCATTGGAGAGGGAAATGGCAACACACTCCAGTGTTCTTGCCTGGAGAATCCCAGGGACGGGGGAGCCTGGTGGGCTGCCGTCTATGGGGTCACACTGAGTTGGACACGACTGAAGTGACTTAGCAGCAGTAGCAGCAGGCACTGGAAAATGTGGATATGGCTAATCTGTACCAGTTTTCATGGGCCCAATGAATTTTCTTCTAAATTCTTAATGTTGTTTATGATTTATAATCAGAAAAAAATTTTTTTCAAGGGTGTTTCCACTGCAGGGGTCCTGGGTTTGATCCCTGGTCTGGAACTAAGATCCCAAATCCCCATTGCTGACACTCACGCTTGGCAGAAAAAAAGTGTTTTTAAACTATAAAGTCAAATTCTGTTACCTTTGATGGTGTTACTAAGGATTAAATCACAAGGATCTCAGCAGATTGCTTGCTTTTTTCCCTTTATTATAAGATTTTTATTTAGGGGACATGGTAAATAAAGAACAGGACACCCTTGACTGGTGTGGAAAGGGAATAGTGGAGAAGAAGGACCTTGCTTGTGTGCTCTTCATTCTAATGGTAAAATCATGGTTAATGCAGCGATTTATTTCTTTATGATATTCCACTCTAGAAACGTGCTTACAAGAGCTATGTGCGAGCCCTCCCTCTGCTGAAGAAAATGGGGATCAATTCCATTCTCCTCCGCAAAAGCATTGGTGCTCTTGAGGTGGCCTGTGGCATTGTCATGACTCTTGTGCCTGGGCGTCCCAAAGATGTGGCCAACTTTTTCCTCCTCTTGCTGGTGTTGGCGGTCCTCTTCTTCCACCAGCTAGTCGGTGATCCTCTCAAACGCTACGCCCATGCCCTGGTGTTTGGAATCCTGCTCACCTGCCGCCTGCTGATTGCCCGCAAGCCTGAAGACCGGTCTTCTGAGAAGAAATCCTCGCCTCCAGGGAATGCGGGGAGTGACGGCAATGCCGGGAATACCGAGGAGCAGCCGTCCTTATATGAGAAGGCCCCTCAGGGCAAAATGAAATTGTCGTAGGAGAGCAGAAGTGCAAAAAATGGACCTTCCAGGCAGT
>NW_011491852.1:23820-26676 GCF_000754665.1 Bison bison bison | reverse complement strand
ACCCTAAAATGACCTCCCCACCTAGACGTGTGTGCACCACCTTTAATCACTCTGGGGCAACTCTCACATCTTGCTGCATGTACATGTATATGGCTAACTATTGAAGTGTATTTGTGAGATGGATTCCAGCAAGCATGTGACTGTGAGATTATGTGTGGGTAAACGTTACTTACTCTGTGTGTGTGTGTGTGTGTGGGTGTGGGTGTGTGTATGTGTGTGTTCGCATGCATGTGTGAAGGAAAAGGCTCTGATCTTGAACTAATCCTGCATAGGTATCCTTTCCTTTATAGACTGATTCTAGTAAAGGCAGAATAAAACAAATCTCCTATAAAGAGAATCCCACTTACTTCTTGGTATAAAACAAACTATGTATTCCCATGGGATACAGGGATGCCTCATTAGATTAAGCTGAAAACTTAAACCTTCCGCTTTAGGAAAAAGTTCCTTCAATTTGAGACACTGAGTTACATGTAAAATGAATTAACCTCTACTTTAAAAGTTGTTTAAATTGTAAATACTCCATATTGAGTTTAATTAAAATAAGGGAAATAATGCAGTCAGTAGATAGTCTAATTCTTCAAGTGATAAAATTGGAAGTTTCACCTTGCCTTTGTCGGAGCCCAGCCTACTAAGCTCCTTTATTCACAGTTTGAAACTGAAACAATAAACTTGTTATCAGACATCTGTTTTGGATTTTCTTAAGCCAAAAGCTGCCTCATTTCCACTATTCTCAGCAGCTAACCAGGATTTGGCAGCTGCTCCACTGTTGCAGTTGAGGGAGCAAAGATTAGTCCTGTTACAAGTCTGTGAATCTCCAACTCTAGCTGTTCTCTTCAATCATCTGAAATTTGACAGAGGAGCTGTATCCAGTCTTTCCTGCCAATCAGATTCACTATTCTTACTAAATTTTCACTGAACTTTGCTAGTGTAAGCAGAGATCCAAGTTCCCCCATGGTTGTCTCCTCTACTACACCTCTTTCAGTGGGTGGAGTTTAGCTGGGGGAAGGACATTCAATATGGGTTAGTCGGATTGAGCAGTATGAAAATTTGCTTTCTTCATTATATACTGCTGCTTCTCCTTGTTAGATGTGCTCTGATGGTTTAAATATCATTGTGCCAGGGATGGGGAAAGGGGTGGGGGTGTTGTGTGTGGGGAGTACAAATTAATGTATTTTCTTCAGTGTCATTGTTCTTGTTAATTGATACCTCTCTGTCTTATTTCTCTCATTCTTTCAAAATAAACATTTTTGAAGTTTGGAGGAAATAGTCTGGACAAATAATGAAAGTCTAGAAAGAAAGTGTCATATCATGGGATTCAGGCTGTTTTATTTTTGAGTGGATGTGGGAGGAAAATAAAGACAAGGGGGAGCACAATAATATACTAGTGAGGTTACAAACTTTCTAATCTCATTTAAATGGTTCACTCACAATTTTGTGATGTCAGCACATGAAACAGAAAGCCACAAAATTAAGATCTCAATACAATTCCCAGGTTTGGTGGTGCCAAGGGAAGGTTGAAGAATGATTTCACACAAAAAAAATTGCAGATGAATAAATAAAGATGAGCCAGCGTGTCTCACTATATATGTACCCACAAACTTGCACAAATTCCAGTGCCACAGACTTGTCACATTAGGCAAATTATTTTACCACTCAGGGCCCCAATTTCATTTACAAAAACAAGGTGATTGAAGGCTTAAATTCTTTCCAATTTACATATGAGTCTATGAAATGATTAAAATTATGAAAATGTCTCAAGAATTTTTCAGTTTTACTAGATAAGGAAGAGCAGCTATCATAGAAAATATTGAAGTCCGTTCTCATGCATGATTAAACACGAGTTCTTGAAAGTACTTTGAAAACCATGTAAGATGTGTCAAATAACCATTTTTGCTGTTCAGTTCAGTCGCTCAGTCGTGTCCGACTCTTTGCGACCCCATGAATTGCAGCACGCCAGGCTTCCCTGTCCATCACCAACTCCCCGTGTTCACTCAAACTCATATCCATCGAGTTGGTGATGCCATCCAGCCATCTCATTCTCTGTCGTCCCCTTCTCCTCCTGCCCCCAATCCCTCCCAGCATCAGAGTCTTTCCCAATGAGTCAACTCTTCGCATGAGATGGCCAAAGTATTGGAGTTTCAGCTTTAGCATCAGTCCTTCCAAAGAACACCCAGGACTGACCTCCTTTAGAATGGACTGGTTGGATCTACTTGCAGTCCAAGGGACTCTCAGGAGTCTTCTCCAACACCACAGTTCAACAGCATCAATTCTTCGGCGCTCAGCTTTCTTCACAGTCCAACTTCCACGTTTTTGCTGTAGTCTTTCCCAAATACATCAACATAATCTGATTCTTCATCTCTCCCTAAGATTGCAAAGTTTCCTCCCACAGTTTTGCCTACAGTTTATGGGGTTTTTTTGGCCTCAAAAAAATCTGTGAGAGTCACTAAATTTTTATCTTTTCTCGCCACTCCCCACTCTAAGAAGATTAAGCCAGGGACTAATCTCAGGTCTCAGACTAAGCCCTTGTTGCTGTTTTAGCCAGTGTCTGTAAAGTCCATCGATTCCTCAAAGTTAGGAACCTTTGCATTTTGATTGGCCAGCTACGTACAAGACGCCGTTTCCAGCAAACCCTCGAAGGTATACATGCCCATTCTCGGTAAAAAGAAGGCCGATTCAGCTGTCCTTTCCTCTCACCTCCTAGAGACAGCTTCAGAGGTCTCAGGCCCTTTAGCTTAATTCTCTTGCCCAGCAAGGGAGAACAGCCTTTATTGAGAAGTTTGCAGTTTCATATTTTTCTACAAAGTCCCGACATTTGGAATCAGCCTGAGCAAAAGGATCACTATAAGTGGTCTTGTT
>NW_011491852.1:19290-23720 GCF_000754665.1 Bison bison bison | reverse complement strand
AGGAATACGAACAATATTAGAACAAGGGGAACGTCAGCCAATCAGCTGATTTCAGCAGCAACCGCCGACTTGCTGCGCGTCCCCGGGCCCTGGCGGGTGTGGCGCGCGGCTCTGAGGAATTGAGTTTGCGTCAGCGTCAGCGCGCGCACCGCCTCGCGCCAGTGAGCTGTGACTCAACCAATCAAGCTTCAGCAGAGCACGTGGCTCCGCCCCGCCGCCTCCCGCGTCCCAGCGGAAGCGCATGCGCGGGGTGGAGCCCGTTTATTTGAATCCGAGAGGTGGAACCCGGAGGATTTGGGATCGCGGAGTGTACGAGGTGAGGTACTTTTAGACACACAGCAAAATGGGAGCCCAGGTACCGAAGAGAATTAATCTCCTGATTTCTGAGCAAGGCAGTCCTCCAAGGTGTCGGGTTTCCCCTAAACCAGGAATCTGCCCAGTGGGTCCGTGGTCGCGGCCAGGTTTGCTCCCTGTTGACACAGGCTGTGAGAGGGGAGTTCTTGGGGAGCGATGGGAAGGTTCCATCAGAAGGGGCCAGAAGGTGGTCGCCCGCCCTTTTTACGTAGGACCCGAGGAAACAACTGGCAACCTGGAACTTCCTGGTGGTCTAGACACACATATTGCTCTCCTTCCTGCTCCGGCCTAATCTGTTCTAGGGAGTGGCGTTGAGTGTCATTATGACCATTCCTTTCGTTTTTCCCATTTGCAGCCCCAAATTTAGAAGTCATTCTGGCTTTCTCTCTTTTTCCCTACATCCAATTCTTTTGTTACGGCTTTGATAAATCTCCTTCCAAAACATTTCACGAATGCAATCATCTGTCTCTCTTACTGTTTACACTTTAGGCCAGGTTCAGACCACAGTCACATCTCTTCTGGCCCTTTGCTAAACTTTTTAAATTGTCTGTTTCCACTCCTGGACCCCTGACATTCTGTTCTCTGCGCTGCAGCTAAAACGATCTTAAAACATAAATCAGATGGTATCACTTCCTCTCTGACACTCTTCCCTTCCCCTTATAGTTAGTTGCCTATGACACTTAAAATCCAGACTCCTTGTTTTGGTTGGCAAACCCCAATGTAGCAGTCCCTGTCTGCCTTTCTGACTTTGTCTCCCACTACTCTGTACCTCTTTCATGCCACTGCTCATCCTCACCTCTTACTGGTGGTGTTGCTGTTTCTTTAACACACAAAGACCTTGCTTCAAGATCTTAGTATGTCTTGCTCTTTCCTCTCCATGAAATACTCTTTGACCAGATCTTAACATAGTTGGTTCCTCCTGGCATTTGAATTTAGCTTAAAGGTCACGTCAGAGAGGCTTTCTCTGAACACTTGTTCCACAGTAGCTTGTCACTGTCACCTCACCCCCCCTTTTTTTAATCACACCACTGTATATTATGTTCACTATTAGTTATTTACTTATTTATTGACTCGTGTGCCTTCCCATCCCACCCCCTGTAAGTTTCACTATAGCAGAGGCCTTGACTTTTTTTATCCCTGATAAGTAGAACTGTGCTTGGCATATAGATGATGCTTAGTAATTATTTACTGAATAAGTGAATTAGCGAGGCATGTTTCTGTTCTGAGAATCCTTAGTTTGGCAATCAAACTTTGCACTGACAAGGCAGGCAGCATTAAAGATTAAAAGCAAAATCAAGGCAAAGTGGAGAGAAATAGGAGTGGAGAAAGTAACATTGAGTTCATGAGATGAATTAGTATTAGACTCACTTATGTGATATAGCCATTTTAGAAGAATTTGTTATGTTCCCTGTACTTTTACCATCTTTTTTTCCCCCCTCCCACAGGGCCAATTCAGCTGGTGAATGTTACCTTGGAGAGCTGTTTCTCTCTGTTACTCTTTAAGTCAAAGGGCTTTTTGAGAAGGTTAACCTATAGATTTTGTTGCCTGGATTGCTGTCGTTTTTTATTGTGTACTTGTATGCTAGGTACTCTGTACTGAATGTGGGGAGTAGAGATAGGTGTGGTCCCTGTCTTTGGAGTAAAAAGGGAGGGACTGTTTGGCTGGTTAGTGACACCTTGACACTTGTTTTTGTATAGAACATGTGCAGTAATGTCATCTCAAAAGAAAGTTAACTCTTGGGCACGAAAGAGGACTTCACAGGATAGTAGTAGCTATCAGACTAGACTCTCGGCCTGGAGAGTAAAAGAGGACCTAAATGACTCAAAGAGCATCTCAAAATGTGGACAGAACAATACTGTGGAAGATTATGAAGGCGCTGATGATCAAGCAGAAAATGCTCTGCAGATAGCATTGAGATACTTTGAGAAAGGTAAGAGATTGTTTTCCTTGTGTAAGGCCTGTTCCTGTGAAAAATTTCTAGACTCTTTTGGTAAGGATTTTTAAAGGAAAGCATATTTTTGCTCATTCATGATTTTTGTTTATTTAATGGACATTTATTGAGCACTTAACTACATATCAGTATGCTAGGTACTAGGGATACAACAACAAAGAAGGTTCCAGCAGAGTGGTTTTCAAACTGTTGTACACTGGGATTAAATTACCTCAGAATCTTTTTCTTTTAATATTGATTTATTTGACCGCATCATGGATGCAGCTTTGTCACGGGAGGTACTCGGGGTCTTTGTTGTGTCATGTGGGGTCTTTCGTTTCACAGACTCTCTAGTTGTGGCACGAGGTCTCAGTAGTTCTGCAGCATGTGGGATCTTAGTTTCCTGACTGAGAATCGAACCCGAGTCCCCTGCATTGCACAGCAGATTCTTAACCACTGGACCACCAGAGAAATCCCCTACCCGAGAATCTTTAGAAACCACTGGTACCGGGCATCCACTCTTAGATTTTCTGATTTTATTAGTATGGGACACAACTTGGGCGTTGGAATTTTTCAACAGCTCTCTAAGTGATTCAAATGTGTAGGAAAGCTTGTGAACCACTGTCTTAGTTATTGAAAACACCTTAGTCTTGGTGCTTTATTTAGTTTAGAGCAAAGAAACCAGGGCAGGACTCAGTTTTCCTGCTGTCAAATATTCTAGGGTTGTAAGGGCTTTGAAGGGTTTTTAGAAAGACTTTTTTTTACATAAAGCTGTTCCTTTGAAGTAGTCTAATTGTAACTGTTGAGGCTGAGGAGTGAGAGAGTTTTAAAGTCCTCACTGTTTACTATTGTTCCTCTTTCAGGTCCCATTAAAACTTCACAGAATAAAGAGAAACACTTGAAAACTGTGGAAAATGTGGCATGGAAGAATGGGTTAGCTCCAGAAGGAATCGACATTCTATTAAGTGTGGCACTCAGTGGCAAATTTGGTATGTCACAGGGATAAATTTTTCAGCATTAGTTTTGCCTTTCAGAATTTGAATTACATTGTTGATTGGAATCAGATGCAGTTAAAGAACTGTATATTTTTCCTATTCTCTTCATAAAACCAATCTAAGATTATACAAATGGACCTTTCTTATGTCCAAACTTCGATTGTGGCGCAGCTGGTAAAGAATCTGCCCACAATGCTGGAGACCTGGGTTTGATCCCTGGGTTGGGAAGATCCCCTGGAGGAGGGAAAGGCTACCCACTCCAGTTTTCTGGCCCAGAGAATTCCATGGACTGCAAAATCCCATGGATGGAGGAGCCTGGTGTGCTGCAGTCCATGGGGTCTTGAAGAGTCGGACACGACTGAGCGACTTCACTTTCACTTCTAACTTTCACGCATTGGAGAAGGAAATGGCAACCCACTCCAGTGTTCTTGCCTGGAGAATCCCAGGGACGGGGGAGCCTGGTGGGCTGCCATCTATGGGGTCACACCGAGTCAGACACGACTGAAGCAACTTAGCAGCAGCAGCAGTGTTCTTTATTGCCTTTAGTTTCACTTATCAGTGACAATAAGTCGCTGTTGATATTGTCTCCATTCCATTGTCTGTGGCTTTAACCGTTAAGATGCTTTTTCTTTGGAGTAAATGCTTCCTTTTCTGTTCTAAGTTCATTTGTATGGGGGTGGGGGGAATCTTAGAAAGAAATAGTATCTGTCCATTATTCTTTTCACTTAAGAACCTTTTAACCTACCCTCATCCAAATTTAGACTTAGAGAGTATTTTAGCTCTTGAACATTCTCATTTTCAACTGAAGCCCAGAGTGGTTAAAGAGACTTGCTTCATCTCAGAGCTAGAACCAGGGAACTCTGGTCTCCTTATTCCCCTTCTAGTGTTTATAGTGCACCACACTGCTATCAGATTTTCTACTTTTTTTCTTTAAGACAACTGTCAAAATTGGATACTTAATATACCATTTTGCATATTGGGTACCTTTGTGCATATCCTATCATGTTTGCAAGGGTGTGTGTTAGTCCCTCAGTTGTGTCCGACTCTTTGCGACCCCATGGTCTGTAGCCTGCCAGGCTCCTTTGTCCATGGGATTCTCCAGGCAAGAATACTGGAGTGGGTTGCCATTTGCAAGGGTACGTATGTGTAT
>NW_011491852.1:16557-19027 GCF_000754665.1 Bison bison bison | reverse complement strand
TTAAAGAAACAATGCATGACTAGCTGAATTCAGTATATGACTTCTGGGTATTTTAGTTCTCTATTTTTACCTGATTAGTGCTCTCTGTTTTCCTAGAAAGTTAAATTTGACCTAATAAAATTGGTCTTCTTATAAGTGGTTTCAGATTGTTTGCTTCTAACAAATATCCATGAATTCATATTTACCTAATTAGTGTCCCTTGAGGACAATTCTATCTATTCCTTCTCCCCTTAAAACATGTATAGAATATACAGATGTTTTCTACTTTGGAATTTCTCTTTTCTTTTATGATATCTCAGAAATAAACGATTAGGTTTTCGTGATGTTTGCTAGGTCTTGTAGCAAATGCATGTGTTTTAAAAAATGCATGCCTCAGGCTTTGAAACTTGTATATAACAATTTGTAAAATAATCTCTAGCTTTCTAGTCTAATTTCATTTTTCTATTAAGCTGGAATTTGGAGATATTAAAGGTAGCCTCCTTAATTGCTTTTCTCCTTTTTGTTGTTTCTATAATATCCCCCATCACTATTAGATCTTTGTATGTAACTCCTTTGCTAAGTTGAAATGCATTTGCTAGAAATGTCATAATTAGGTACAAAGGGACTTTGTACTCTTTAGTAATTAAAAAGTTACTGGGAAGTAAGAATAGAGTCAATATTCTATTCAACATAGAATTCTCCCCTTGAATTTGGTATATGTATAGAGTATTAGTAGTCAGACTGTTATAAACTGTACAAGAATTGGGGGATGGGAATAGGGGAGAAGAGAGGTAAAAACAAGAAATCACGGAGTGGAAAGCAGAGATTTTTATTCTTATGATTCATTACCTGCCATCACTGCTTCCTTTTTTCAACGCAAAATAATGGGGTAGAAATTGATGAGACACATTGTTGTAGTTATGTGGGATAAGTAAATCTAGAGAACATGATGACTAAAGTTAGTAATATTGTATAGAATGTTGGAAATTTGCAAGAGAATAGACTTTAGGTGCTCTTATCACAGAGAAGAAAAAGGTAACTATGTAAGGAAATAAAATGTTGATCAGCTTGACTATAGTAGTCATTTTACTATAATAGGTATATAGTATCTGCCAGGTGTTTACATGTTCAGTTCAGTTCAGTCACTCAGTCGTGTCCGACTCTTTGCGACCCCATTAATTGCAGCACGCCAGGCCTCCCTGTCCATCACCAACTCACAGAGTTCACTCAAACTCATGTCCATCGAGTCGGTGATACCATCCAGCCATCTCATCCTCTGTCGTCCCCTTCTCCTGCCCCCAATCCCTCCCAGCATCAGTCTTTTCCAGTGATACAACTGTAAATACAATGTAAATACAATGTAAATGCAATGTAAATAGTTGCCTGTGTATGCCTAATTCAAGCTTTGCTTTTTGGAACTTTATGTAATATTTTTTAGGAACACTTTGTGTGTTTAGTTGAATTCACAGATGTGGAACTTGAGGATATGGAGGGCTGATTATATCATATCATCATGTTGTGCATCTTAAATATAAACAATTTTTACTAAGGAAAAAAAAACAAGAGGTCTGCACCTGTAGGAAAATAAAAGACATGTATAAGACTTTTCTGAGAATGCTACTTATGGGTGAAGTTAAGAACAGTGTTATCTTAGTGAATGGATGTGATCACCATGCTATAGTACATTTAAGACAGTGTTTAAAGACCTGTATATTTCTAAGAATGCTACTCTCGGGAGAAACTGAGAACAGTGTTATACTGAATGGATGTGATTACCACACTGTAATGCCTTTAAAACATTGGTTAAAAACACATGTATCCAAGGTACAGTTGTGGCTTCTACTTGTATGAGAAGTTGAGAACACTAGTTTTTCAGTGAATGGTTCTGATCACCATAGTATAACGCAAATAAAACAATGTTTAAATATAAAAATTGATAATGTATGTATATATAAAATTATTGAAGCCTTAATAAGCAGAAGCTGATATAGGGTGTATATTAAGACAAAGCTACTGGTCACATCACTTCTATTAGCAGATGGGAGAATAGCATGGAAGCCAGAGAATGATGGAAAGACTGGACCAATATAGAATGACAATACTACCAGCTAATAGGGTAGTTGTTTCATTCTGGTATCCTTTCCATTTTGGGGGCGTGGATGGAGAATACAAATGAATCTATCTATTCTTAAATGTAGCAGCTGATGTAAGATGTCTTACAGGAGATTTAAATAAATCAGAATCTATTATGCCATTTTAAAAAGTCCTTGAAATTTTCCTAGGAGTAAAACACTATTTTTGAGATGTAATTCACATACCATAAAATTCACCCTTTGGAAGCATATGGGGTTGGTTTTGTTCTTTTTTTTTTTTTTTAAAGCAGATCCATGGAGTTGGGTGGGCTTCCCAGGTCTGCCTACAATGCAGTCCATCTGCAATCCAGGAGACCCTGGTTTAATTCCTGGGTCAGCAAGATCCCCTGGAGATGGGA
>NW_011491852.1:16114-16410 GCF_000754665.1 Bison bison bison | reverse complement strand
GTCCAAACATTTTCATCCTTCCAAGAAGAGATCCTGTATTCATCTTCCATTGTTAGATAGAAATATTAGAGCCAAAGAATTTGCTTTATAGTTTATATTAGAAGTTAAAGGTACATTTTTGTTTCAAACTATGCTTTGTAATGATGATAAGAGTTATTGCTGCTGCTGCTGCTACTAAGTCTCTTCAGTCGTGTCCGACTCTGTGTGACCCCATAGATGGCAGCTCCCCAGGCTCCCCCTTCCCTGGGATTCTTCAGGCAAGAATACTGGAGTGGGTTGCCATTTCCTTCTCCAAT
>NW_011491852.1:10506-16014 GCF_000754665.1 Bison bison bison | reverse complement strand
AGTAGCTCAGTTGTGTCCGACTCTTAGCGACCCCATGGACTGTAGCCCACCAGGCTCCTCCATCCATGGAATTTTCTAGGCAAGAGTACCGGAGTGGGTTGCCATTGCCTTCGCCATAAGAGTTATTGAATATTACTTTATTGCCTTCAACGTAAAGTGAAAGTTTTAGGACCAAGAGTTAATTACAGTGAAGGGACAATCAAGACCCTAAAATGTAGTTTAATTTGGACTTTGTCTACTTTCTAGGGAGTGCTGTAAACACTCGGATATTCAAGTGTATGATTCCAGCAACTCTAATATCAGAAGATTCTGTGGTTAAGGCAGTCTCCTGGCTTTGTGCTGGCAAGTGTTCTGGTAGCACCAAGGTAATATTTTTAAACACTTTGATGATAAGTCCTTCAGAGCCACTTAAGGGCTGGCAAGGAAGAGCCACTTATGAGGTAATGGCAGTGGCCTTTTGTGCAAAGCTTGTAGTTTTGGAACAATATAGCTTGATGTAAGAACTCTGTTCAAATATAAATTTTTACTGAGAAATAAAATCTATTATCCTTTGTGCTAGAGGCTTCTAAAACAGTCCTGAGGGGGGTAATTAAGCTCTTTTGTGCCAGTTCTATTTCTCTAAAGATAAGCATTTTGTTTCTCAATAGGTGCTTTTTTATCGTTGGCTGGTTGCAATGTTTGACTTCATTGATCACAAGGAGCAAATTAACTTGCTCTATGGCTTCTTTTTTGCTTCATTGCAAGATGATGCACTGGTAAGTAAAAATTGAACAGCATTATGCATTGATCAGTGGTACGTGCTTGTATATCGATGCACCATATGTGCTTCAAAGTGCCAAACAACTTTCCTTACTTATTTTAAAATGTATGAAACAGGAAAGTGTAATGAGTAGCATAACGAACACCATTATACCCGTCTCTCAGATTAACAAATGAAATTTTCCCCACATTTGCTTTTTATCTTCTTTTAAGGAAATAATTGTTACAGATAGAATTGAGTTCACATTGGAGTCTCTTTGCTGATTTAGAGCAATGATTGCCATCTTTTCCCTTTTAAACCACTTCAACAGGGTCCTTTGGGTCACTTATTCTACAGTTTCTTGATTAACACTGTGAAAACCTCATCAGAATTAATGAGAAGGAGAGGATTACTTTTCATGAGATGCCAGTGGACTGATTTTGATTAAATAGCATAATTAGTCCCGTTGAAAGCATTAATAACTAAGAAATCAATCTACTGTCCACCTGGAAGTCTTTCAAGGACCATCAGTAGTTCACAGACCGTGTGAACCATTCATCTAACAGAACTTCTCTTGCTTTGGGGAAGGGAGGGAATTAATTTATTGATTTCATTTTCAAAAATTGACTATGTTGCATTATATGAGACAGTGTAGAAGATTCAAAGATTAGCTGAGAGTTTCTATATTCCAGGGGTTTGTAATCTATTTCAGAGACTAAGAAAAGCACATAAAGTTAAATGACACACATAAGTTCTATTATCAAAGACAGTGTATGTTAATGTGAGGATAGTAATTGCTGTGATACTTCCAGGAAGAAAAGAACACTGTAAACCAGAGTGATTAGAAAAAGCATCATAAAGTATGTGGGCATTGAACTGGGCCATGAAGGTGGAGTAGGATTTGAGATTTGATGTTTGATATGACAGGAATATTTCAAGCAAAAGTTGTAAATTGTGTTTTAGGAAACCTTAAATAGATCAGACTGACTTAATTACAGTTGATGTCGGGCAGTGGTGGGTGGTAAGGCTGAAAAGATTGGGTGAGGAAAAATTGTAGTGGTCTTTAAATATGATGGTAAGAAATTTGAACTTTATCCAGTGGGGAAATCACTGAAAAACTTGGGACAGAACATGTTGAAAGCAACATTGTAGGAAGTTGTATCTAATAATGCCAAACATTATGAATTAGGATGGAAGCTAGAATCAGGAAGACTAGTTAGGAGACTGACATGATGATGATATCCTAAACTAGCAATTCTCGAATATGCTCTGTGGATCCTTTGATGCTTCCTGAGAAACTTTCAGGAGGTCTCAGAGGTTAAAATTATCTTTATAGTGATATCAAGATGTTGGTAGCTATTTTCACTGTGTTGACATTTGCACTGATGATGGATAAAACTGCTGACACACTCAGGGCAGTGAGTCTGCACTATAGTAGGGTTTGTTGTGTTCTTTACTGTAGTAAAAAACAAAAATGCAAGTTTTACTTAATAATGCCCCAAATGAAGCAATAAAGATTAATTCACTAATTATATTAAACTTCAACCTGTGAGACATATCTTTAGTATTCTGTATGATGAAATGGGAAGTATAAATAAATCCTTTCTGCATATTAAAGCACAACAGTTGTCATGAGGAAAGGAACTTTGTGTGATTGAATTGTGAGCCAAACTAGCTGCTTTTTTTCCATGGAATACCATTTTTACTTCAAAGAATGACTGACATATAAACTATGGTTATTCAGACTTGGTATTTGGCAGATGTTTTCTTGAAAATGAACAAAGTGAGCTGGTCATTTCATAGAAAACAACTGGCACTATTTGTTGCAAATGGTAAAATTTGAGCTTTTAAGCAAAAATGACAAGTTTGAAAAATTTGTATTTGTCATTGTGAACTTGACAGCTTCCCAATACTTAAAAGACTTTGCTGATGAGAATGAGAATATTAATGACTGTGATTTTTAGTTTTATATAATGATTGTAATTATATTATAATTATATTAATAATTATATAATGAAATATGTCAACATTTGGGAGATAGGTATAACTAATTTCCAAATGATCTCGTTTGAAATTATGTATGGGTAAAAGCCATCCAAAGTGTAAGATATATCAATGAATTTTAATGGAATAGAGTACAAAAAGTTCATTGATAAGATTTCAGAATCCACATTGCAGCTATTTCCTAAGAGACTACTACTTATTAGTTTGGTAAAGTATCAAAGACTAATATCCACAATTTTTTTGAAAAGGCTATTAAAATATTCCTTCTTTTCCAATTACATATGTGTGTGAGGCTAACTTTTCTTCATGTACTTCAATCATAACAATGTATTGTTACATTTAATGCATAAGCAGAGTGTCTATATTCTATTAAGTTAAAAACATTAAAGAGATTGTAGAAATGACTTGATGTAATATAAGAAATATTAAGAATAATTATATTCTTTCAAAAAAAATAAAAGATTGTAGAAATGTAAAACTATGTCACACTAAGCCTTTTTTTGGGAAAATATAGCTATTTTTCATAAAATATTTCATTTATGTTTAGCATGTAATGAGTTTATTTTTTAAATGAGTTACTAAACATTAAAAAAATTTCCTAACTTTAATTTCTAATATGGTGAATATCAACAGCTATAAACCAGATAAACAAAAGCTTTTGGGGATCTTCTAATTTTTAAGAATGTAAAGAGTTTTGACACCAAAAAGTCTGAGAATCACTATCAGAGATTAAGGGGTATGAAAAATTGAAGGGACAAATCTTAAAGGAAACTGTAAAGGAAGAATTAACATAATCTAGTACCTAAACTGGATTAAGGGAAAGGTCACGATATAAAGATAGAGTTTGTAAGTCAGCATGATGCAAAATGATGGTACCTTTGACCATAAAAGGAAATTTGTGGAAAAGGAGGTAGTTTTAAAAGGAACATAATATGTTTGGCTTTAGATGTACAAAGTTTGAGGTTACGTCCTGTAGAAATTCACTCAATGAACATTTATTTACTAATGTGAGAGTCATTCAACTAGTATTGGAGATACAAATATGAGTAAAAGTAAGTTAACTATTGGTCTTCCCATATGGCACTAGTAGTAAAGAACCTGCCTGCCAATGTAGGAAACATAAGATATCCGGGTTCAGTGCCTGGGTCTGGAAGATCCCCTGGAGGAGGGCATGGCCACCCACTCCAGTATTCTTGCCTGAAGAATCCCATGGACAGAAGAGCCTGGTGGGCTATGGCCCATAGGTTGCAAAGAGTTGGACATGACCAAATCAACTTAGCACATAAGTTAACTATAAGCCTCAGATCAGATCAGTCACTCAGTCGTGTCCGACTCTTTGTGACCCCATGAATCGCAGCACGCCAGGCCTCCCTGTCTATCACCAACTCCCGGAGTTCACTCAAACTCATGTCCATCGAGTCGGTAACGCCATCCAGCCATCTCATCCTCTGTCATCCCCTTCTCCTGCCCCCAATCCCTCCCAGCATCAGGTCTTTTCCAGTGAGTCAGCTCTTCGCATGAGGTGGCCAAAGTATTGGAGTTTAAGTTTTAGCCTGAGTCCTTCCAATCAACACCCAGGACTGATCTTTAGAATGGACTGGTTGGATCTCCTTGCAGTCCAAGGGACTCTCAAGAGTCTTCTCCAACACCACAGTTCAAAAGCATCAATTCTTCAGCACTCAGCTTTCTTCACAGTCCAACTCTAAGGTTAGGGAGCACGAATTTGTGATGTTGGTAATGTCAAGGGTCGTAGTTCCTCCAGGGTGGGACACGAAGGCAAGAGAGTGACTGAGCTAATGGATCAGGAAGTCTAGAGAGAAAAGGGAGAAGGTGAAGACAAAAGAGAGCAGATTGGGAGCACAAACAGCTGAGTTTCAGGTTGCCTTGGTGACATTAAAGGCATGTATTAGGATTAAAAACTGGAATGATATAAGTTGTAGCATTGGAATTTAAGATTGCAGGGGGGGACTGGTTCAATGTGATGACAGGATTTAGAGTGACAGTGGGGTGAGTTGTTGAAGACTAGAGTAAGGGAATGAAGGTTATTGGAATTGAAATTTTCCACATCCTATGGATTTGTTGTTCCTGTTGCTGGTCATCTGTTAATTACCAAGTGAAATATGTTGAAAATCTCCCACTCAGAAGGCAGACTTGTCAGTTTTTCCTTGAAAAGTTGTCAAATTTTGCTTTATATATTTTGAGTCTATTATTAGGTAAAGGCACAATTATAGTTTTCATATTGTCCTGCTGAGTCAAACCTGTATCATGAGTAGCGTTTTGTTAAAATGCTTTTTGTTTTAGTCATTTTGTTCGATATTGGCATTGTCAACTCAGGCTTTATTTTGGCTAGTATATTGCTTGGTATGGACATGAACTTGAGCAAACTCTGGGAGATAATGAGGGACAGGGAGGCCTGGTGTGCTGAAGTCCATAGGGTCACAAAGAGTTGGATAGGACTTACCGACTGAACAGCAACAACATTGCTTGGTGTATTTCTGTCTTTTGGTTTTTTGAAAAATCTTCCTTTGCCCTCATGTCTTAGACACTTCCCCACTCCAGCATTCTTGCCTGGAGAATCCAATGGACAGAGGAGCCTGGCTGGCTACAGTTCGTGGGGTTGCAAAGAGTTGGATATGACTGAAGCAACTTAGTGTAGCACAGATTTTATTTTTAAATCCTGTTTAATGATTTTTCACTTTTGCCTGGAAAATTAGTTTATTTACCTTTGTAGTGATTATTGATATTGTAGAAATAAGTAGGAATAC
>NW_011491852.1:9087-9952 GCF_000754665.1 Bison bison bison | reverse complement strand
ATATTTACCAGTTTCTTTGCTCATCATTTGTTTTTACATCTCAGACCTTTAATTGAGATTATTTTCCTCTGAAAATATTTTCTTTAGGTTTTTTTTTTTTCCTTTTATGGCTGCACCACCCAGCATATAGAACTTCCCTAACTGGGGATTAAACCTGTGCCCGCTGCAGTGGAAGTGCGGCGTCTTAACCTCTGGACCACTGGGGAAATCCCTAGAATATTCTTTCAGTAGAATCTTTTTATTTTTAATTTTTATTGAAGAATAATACAATATTGTGTTGATTTCTGCCATACATCAACATATATCATGGATATACATATGTCCCCTCCCTCTTGAGCCTTCTTCCCACCTCCCACCCCATTCCACTGCTCTGGGTTGTCATAGCGCCCCAGTTTGAGAGTAGAATCTTTGATGGTAAACTCTGTCTTTGCCTAAAAATGTTTTTACTATGCCCATGTTCTTGAAAATTGGTTCTGCCTAATCAGGAAAAGAATTTTTAAAAGAACAGATATATGTATATGTAGGAAAAAAAAGAAATTTGGTTCTGCTGTGTGTAGAACACTAGGGTGACAGTTAAATTCTCTCAGGACATTGACAGTATTATTCCACTGGCACCTCCTTTCCATTGTTGTTGAATCAGTCTAATTGTAATATGTTGTTTCTTTTCTCTCTAAATACTTTTTAAAAGCAGCTTTGTGAGATAACTTAGATAGCATACAGTCCACTCAAAGTAAAATCTACTGGGTTTTAGTATGTTCATAAATAGGTGCAACCATGAGCAGAGTCAATTGTAGACCATTTTTATCACTTCAAAAATCTTATACCCCTTGGGAAACCAACATATTCATGTGGCTTGCTTTATTGT
>NW_011491852.1:8888-8987 GCF_000754665.1 Bison bison bison | reverse complement strand
CAGTTGTGGTGCATGAGCTTAGTTGCTCCATGGCATGTGGAATCTTCCCAGATCAAGAGTGGAACTCCTGTATTGGCAGGGGGGTTCTTTACCACCTGT
>NW_011491852.1:8547-8788 GCF_000754665.1 Bison bison bison | reverse complement strand
TGTGGTGTTGTTATTGTACCTATTTTAATATGCGTATATAGTATAAAATGTAAAATATATAAAAAGTCATCCTTCTTACTATTTTTCTTTTGTTTGGAAGATATAGTTATTTTTCATAAAATATGTCATTTATCATGTAATGGGTTTATTTTTTAATGAATTAATAACTTTTTATAATTTTCTCAGTTGAAATCTTTAAGGCTTTTCTTAAAGTCTAGAGGTAACCAATATCTTTATCTTC
>NW_011491852.1:6241-8060 GCF_000754665.1 Bison bison bison | reverse complement strand
TTTTGTAGGTGGCACTAGTGGTAAAGACCCTGCCTGTCAATGCAGGAGACATAAGAGATGCAGGTTCAATCCCTGGGTTGGGAAGAATCCCTGAAGGAGGGTATGCAACCCACTCCAGTATTCTTGCCTGGAGAATCCCCATAGTCAGAAGAGCCTGGTGGGCTACGTCGATGGGGTCGCAAAGAGTTGAACATGACTGAAACGACTTTGTATGAATGCATGCAAGCAACTCCTAATATATTTTGTGTCTTTAGAGATTTGCCTATTATGGACATTTCACATAAATGGAATCATACAGTGCGGGGTCATTTTTGACTGGCTTCTTTTAACTTACTTTACTTTTTACTTGAAAGCATAATGCTTTGCCTATTCTAGGTACCTTATATAAGTTGAATAATCCAGTATTTGTTCTTTTGTGTCTGGCTTCTTTCACTTAACATGTCTTCAAGGTTCATTCATGTTATAGCATATGTCAGAACTTTGTTTTTATGAGTGAATGATATTCTCCTGTATGTATATACCATTATCTGTTGATGAACTTTTGGATTGTTTCTACCTTTTGGTTAACATGAATAATGTTGCAGTGAACATTGGCATCCAAGTGTCTGTTCAGGTCCCTGCTTAGAATTCTTTTGGATACATACTTAGGAGTTCTTTCAGGCAGGGACTGAACCTTTTATAACCAAAATATCTAGTATTGTAAACTTCATAAGAGCAGGTCTTTTTGTCTGTTTTATCTACTGCTTAATAAATACTTCTTTCATGAATGAATGAATAAGATCTATTCATAAATGTTTGTCAAATAATTTCAGTATGCTTCAGTAGTTTTCATGATGCTGACTAAAGAGTTTCTTGCTCAGCATGGCAGGTGAGAAGGGGGCTTCCTTTTTTTTCTTTCTTCTTCTCCTAAAAATATTTATTGAAGTATCCCAGGTGGGACCAGTGGTAAAGAGCCTGCCTGCCAATGCAGGAGACAAAAGAGACGTGGGCTCAATCAGTTCAATCAATTTTTATAAACTGAACACATTTGTATAAGTATCACCCAGAAGAAATAAGGATCCTAACTATAAAAAGCATTAAAAAAAGTTACAACTTGGGACTTCCCTGGTGGTCCACTGGTTAAGACTCCACTGCAGGGTGTGTGGGTTCAATCGTCGATCAAGAACTAGGATCCCATATGTCATGTGGTGCAGCCAAAAAGTAAAAATAAAAAGTCACAACTTGATGGGCGCTTGACTCTGTAGTGACTGAGATGTGGTGGCTAACTGTTTGTCAGCAAAGCAATTGTAAAGTCTCAGATGCACATGAATTTTTTCCTTTCTAGGTGCTATGATTAAAGGACAGTGTCAGATAGAATACTGGAGCTTAGGTTGGCACTCATTTTATACCCAACATGTATTGCTAATGGTTCACAGCTTTCCCTGTGTTGCTCAGGCAGTAAAGAATCTGCAATGCAGAAGGTCTGGGTTTGATCCCTGGGTTGGGAAGATCCCCTGGAGAAGGAATGGCAACCCACTCCAGTATTCTTGCCTGGAGAATCGCATGGACAGAGGAGCCTGGCGGGCTACAGTCCAGAGGATCGCAAAGAGTCAGACATGACTGAGGGAACTTAGCATGTACACACGCACTAGAAGGAATACATGAATTTTTGTTAGGTAGAAGAATCTGTTTGTGGTTTTCGAGTTGTCTGCATTGTTGTATTCCAAAAATAACTTTAAAAATCATGTAAGTGAGTAAGTGAAAGTCACTCAGTAATGTCCAACTCTTTGTGACCCCATGAACTATACAGTCCGTGGAATTCTCCAGGCCAGAATACTGG
>NW_011491852.1:5485-6141 GCF_000754665.1 Bison bison bison | reverse complement strand
GACATGACTGAGTGACTAACACTTCAGCTTTCAATGCTTCATATCCTAAGGATGTGAGGCAGTGAATTTTTTTTTTTTTACAGAAAGTTACTATATTTTGTGTAGAATATGGCAACTTGGTCATAATATGTATTCTTCCCTTAAAAAGAAGATCCTATATCTAAATTCATACTTCTTATAAGTATGTTCAGTCTTTATCAACTCATTTCTAAGTAGAGGAGTGGCAATATGGAATTATGTACTTTAAAGTATAGAGTCATAACTACCAAAATATAACTTTGTTTAAAAAAATCTTGGGTTTTGCTGCTTCTTTAGTCCCATTTAATAATTTGTTATTGTTGTTGTTCAGTCGCTAAGTCGTGTCTGACTCTTTGTGATCCCAATGACTGCAGTGTGCGAGGCTTCCCTGTCCTTCACTATCTCTCAGAGTTTGCTCAAACTCATGTCCATTGAGTCAGTGATGCTATCCAGTCATCTCATCCTCTGTCGCCCCCTTTAATAATTTACTTTTTCAATTTCCTATATTCTAAAGCAGGTACTGGCAAAGTTTTTCTTGAAGGGCCAAGTAGTAAATATTTAGGTTTGAGCGTCATACTGTCTTTGTCACAAGTACTCATTCTGCTGGTGCAGTGCAAACTCAGCTACAAACAAAAACA
>NW_011491852.1:4777-5385 GCF_000754665.1 Bison bison bison | reverse complement strand
ATATTCTTAATTTCATGAACTCTGATTTATTGGGGTTTTTCTTTAATGTTTTATTTTATGGTTATCTTTTTTTAATGGGAAAAATGAACTGCTACTCTCTGGTCATGAAGATACTCTCCTCTGTTTTCTTCTAGAACAAATAACAGCAAATTTCCTATAAAGAAAAGGAAGTAAATATTTTAGGCTTTACAGGCCACTCAGTTTGTGTCACAACTGCTCAGCTCTGCTGTTGTAGCAGGAAAGCAGCCATGGCCAATACATAAATGAGTTAGTGCAGTTGTGTTGCAGTAAAACTTGATTTACAAAAATAAGTGAACTATAGTTTGCTGACCTCTCATCTAGAATAAAACCTCAACAAGTGGTCACTCAAAATGATGTGGTATAAGGAACCAATCCTTTAGTAGTTTAAGTTCAAATTTATTGAGTGTGTGCTATTTTGCCAGACTGAAGTCTAAATGGCTAATTAAATTCTGGTATATTCACTGGAATATTAAGATCATTTAAAATGATCATTTTGAAGACCAAGTAACATGGGAAAATACTTTTAAGTGGGAAATCAGGATAAAAGTTTAAGTTTGTATCTAAATAGCTGTGGACTGCTAGAAGGA
>NW_011491852.1:3809-4677 GCF_000754665.1 Bison bison bison | reverse complement strand
ACTGGAGTGAGTAGCTTTTCCCTTCTCCATGGGATCTTCCCAACCCAGGTTTCCTGCATTGCAGGCAGATTCTTTACCAGCTGTGCCACTCAGGAAGCCCCTAAATAGCATAAAGACGTGCTAATTAAAACTATTGTTCAATCAAGTCCTGAAGCCTTTTTACTTAATCATTGTAGGATTGATATTTAAGGAAAATGTATTGTTGCTGTCTTCAAGATATGTTGTCATTTTTTTCTTTTAATTTTTATATTTTGACAGTGCCCTTATGTCTGCCATTTGTTATATTTACTTACCAAAAAAGAGAACGGTGAGTATTTTCATTCCAATTGTATTACATTCACTCTGTGGAATTAGCATTTGTATTGGCCTTTATAAAGTTTTAATTATTAGCATTAGTTCTATGGCAAGGTTTTGTGGGAAATTGCTTTTTAGTACTTTTACCTGAGAGCATCTGCTTAATGGCTTAACTGAGCAGGGTAATTATAGTCTTAATGTGTTGTAAGGAGAAGCTACATGGACAATGTTTCTTTTTATTCTGAACCACAAACTTCTTTTCTTTACCTTCACTAGTCAAACCATTTCGTGTGAGAAAACTGCTTGATCTTCAGGCCAAAATGGTAAGTACTCTAGCCAGTGTACTCTGTGCTAGGTATGGAGCTAGGCTTTGGGGATGTAAAACTGAATGCATCATTATCTTCAAGAAACTTATTGCCTGGGGAGCTGAGTCAACAAAATAAAAATCAGAATTAGACTGGGGTCAAGGGAGGAGTGATGATGGTGAGTAGAATTTAACTAGGCCAGGAAGGAAAAGAAAGGCACTCATGGCAGGGAACAGCATGAGCAAAAGCCAGGTAGATATCAAATAGCA
>NW_011491852.1:3082-3230 GCF_000754665.1 Bison bison bison | reverse complement strand
GTTGGGAAGATCCCCTGGAGAAGGAATGGCAACCCACTCCAGTATTCTTGCCTGGAGAATCCCATGGACAGAGGAGCCTGGTTGGCTACAGTCCATAGGATCACAAAGAGTCGGACATGACTGAGTGACTAACACTTCAGCTTTCAAT
>NW_011491852.1:0-2737 GCF_000754665.1 Bison bison bison | reverse complement strand
CATTTAATCTTTTTATTTTATTGTTACTCTTTTTTTCTTATTGGCCACAGAATTGAAAACTCTTATTTTATTTCAGGGAATGCAGCCTCATCTCCAGGCTTTGTTGTCACTGTATAAATTCTTTGTTCCTACTTTGATTTCTGTATCTTTGCCTATGAGAAAGAAGGTAAGGGATTAAGGAGCGATAAGTCATATTTGGATAGAAATATGTTATTTTGAGTAAGTTAATGTATAGATTTTGACTAAAATGTTTATAGCATGCTGTTTAAGATTTAATATTGTAGTGTTGCTTCTGAGAAGTTTTTTAGGGATTAACACTTCGTTTTGATTCTATTCAATGTTCTTAATAGATTCCTGATTATACTTTAAATGGACCTGCATGGGTGCAAAATATTTCATAATTAATTTATTTTCAGTTAATAAAGTTTTAGATTTTATACCGTTCTAACTTATGGATACCTCCTCTCATGTACTTTTTTTTTTCTTTTATTTTTTTCTTGGATTTATTTATTTATTTTTTTAACTTTACAATATTATATTGGTTTCAAATTTGCAGATCTATTTTAAGAATTCAGAGAATCTGTGGAAGACTGCTCTACTTGCTCTGAAGCCAAGGAATCCAGGATTTCCTTCAGAACCTCTAAAGTTGATGTTAACTAACGTCTATCCTATAAAAAGAGTAAGTATTTAAAACCCCAAGTAACTTCCACAGCCTTCTTTATTGTTAGGTTCAAACCATAAGGTTTCAGATGTTGGAAGAGTTTACAGATGTCTGAGTGTATTTTAATTACTTTAATTAGGATTCTATGCAAACCACATTCAGACTCCATTCATTAGATCACCTTAATAAGTGCTTTTATATTTATAGTTTGTAATCTGTTTGATCCACTGATTGTCTCATTATCTTTCTTTTTTAGAAATGGAATTCTCACTCAATTATACCAGTGCTAAATTCCTGTAACTACAGTAAAGAAAGTAGAAAAAAAAGGATGAATCTTTCTGATTACCTCAGTAGCAATGGATCATTTCCACTGGAACAGCTTAAAAGCTTCCCTCAACTCTTACAGAACATTCATTGCTTAGAGGTATATAACTGGGCCACATGCTTATTTACATAATCCATTTGATCTTCATGGCCTTTATTTTTGTTATGTATTTCTTATCTGATGATTTCCTTGTTGCTCTGATCTCCTTTTTATATACTTACAGTTGACTGATTTTTCTGTCTTTGCAGCTGCCTTCTCAGATGGGCGCAGTGCTGAACAGCTCTCTGCTACTTCACTATATTAACTGTGTCAGAGATGAGTCAGTCTTACTGAGGCTCTATCACTGGTTGAGTCAAACATTACAAGAAGGTAAAAATTGATGCTTTTTAAGTGTTAGATGAATGAAGAAGGAGCAAGATGGTTTAGAAATAGGTTTCTTTTAAAAGAATGACGATGCCTAGACAGGAGGAGCCTTCATAAGGTATAATAATTTTTTCTGATGATCATATATTCAGAGCCTGAATGCTGCTATTGTTCTAATTTCAAGGGAAAGTAAGAAAGGAGATATGTTGTTAAAGAAACACTACTGCATGGTCACCAGAACTCGCTGGGTGCCTCCACTTTGATGACTGTCACAGTCCAAGGCCTCTCTATCTTTTGTATGTTCAGAAACTTGCTGTTAAGCCTGCAGAATCATCAGATTAATGCTAACCAAACTCTGAGACTATTGTGTAAGCCAGAATGTCAACTTATTATTTCATGATAGAAGTAATTCCTACTGGTGACCAAAATGTTCATGTTTGCTGGCTAGAATAGCTCTTCTCTGCTATCAGTGTATATGGGAGCCACATTAGTCATCAGAAGGTTTCTTAATTACTGAACTGAAGGAAAGGGAAGTGAGAGAGTTTTTCATCCAGGCCATAGTAAAACCCAATCATTTCATTTCCTCTGAGGGAGTCAATCTCTCTAAAAATAGTATTGTGTTCACCAGATTATTTCTTTCCTGGATAAGCAAATCCTGACTCTTCGAGTGTTTAAGGTCAGTATTAGTCAGTTCCAGCATAGCTCTCTTTTTCCTACTCAGTCTTTCTTTACATAGGGTATGATACAGTTAAATTTCCACTCACTAAAGTTCTACCACTCTTAGATTACCCCCAGTTCACCCTAAATGAAATTTAGCCATTCTCAAGCTTTTAATTCATATACTTACATTCTTTTGGATTACTGTGTGGCATAAAGCTAACCGTATTCATTATATATGACTTTTACCACTTTATTTTTTTTTACTATAAGCTTTCGCCCTGTATTACCAAGTTCTTGAGGAACATTGAACTATCATCTCCATGTATATGTTACAGTCTCCAGTGTGAGTTGGCTGAGATGTATGAGACTGATAGCTTGTTTATATTTATCATTTATTTGTCACTTTAGAGTTGTGGTGATGTTTTGTTTAGCTTTTACTGTTGTGCAACCAGAGCCTTATGCTTAATATTTCTGTTCTAGAGTGTAATTGGTACAAGGTGAATAATTATGATCATGGAAAAGAATTTGCCAACTTCCTGGACACTATCCTCAGGGCAGAATGCTTCTTACAAGTAAGGTTCTGCTTGTTTCCTTCTTATATCACTGCTTCTCTTTTTTTTTAGTTTTTTATGTTGTACTGGGGTATATAGCCAATTAACAATGTTGTGATAGTTTCAGGTGAATGGCAAAGGGACTCAGCCATACATATACATGTATCCATTCTCCCC
>NW_011491851.1:13405-15457 GCF_000754665.1 Bison bison bison | reverse complement strand
CTCCTTGGAGCAGTTTTCTCAGTTACTGAGATGCTGTCTCCATGGGTTGGAGTCCTAAGCATTTCCACCAAATAAAATAACTCTTCACTGCCAGGTTGTGACTATAGTTTTTAATCAACACTGGTGATGGGAAAGGGCAATAGACAGCTGCTGGTGATAGCCTAGGGTGTGGGATCAGATCTGAACGACGGGTTTTGTCTTCTAATTGGCATAGCAATTCCCAGCAGGTGTGGTAGGAGTATCGTGGCTCTGTTGGCAGACATCACCTTTGGCAGTGGGCACCACTGTTGGTAACTTATAGTGGGGGCTGAGTTCCATTGGCATAGACAGCAGTAGGACTCCAACCCAACTTTTCCCAGACATCTACCCAACTTTACCCGTTTATATCATTTATTGGGAGAAAAAAAAAAAAAAAAACTTGTTTTCACCTCTGATTTGAAATGCCATATTTATCATGTGCTAATATATTTTAGGGTCTATTCTTGGGCTTATTTTATAGTTTTAATTACTGTAGCTTTGTAATCGATCCTAATATCTGAAAAAGTCAGCTCTCTACTCTTATCCAGGTTCTTTCATGCTATTCTTGTGCATTTATGTTTTCTATACAGACTTCAGGTTCCTAACAGACATCTTTATTTGATTATCTTAAAGTTGTCAAATCCACATCTTTATGATGACAAGTGTTCCAACCCAAGAATATGGTGTGGGTTTTCCATTTGTTCAAGTCTCCAATTAGATTGTTCCTCTCCATGTTTTAAGTTATCTTCAAAAAGATCTTGCATGCTCCTGGATAAATCTATTCCTAGGTCTATTATCATTTTTTTATAATTAAAAATAGGATTCTCCCATTCTGTGTTATACTTGGTTGTTTGTACATAAAAGGAGCTTGTCGATTTTGTCTATTAATGTCCTGAGAAGTCTTTCTGAATTACGTTTACCATATTTAAAAGTTGATTCCCTTGTGCTTTCTATGTATTCAATTACATCACAGAAAAATATCAATAATTTTGCCTTTTATTTTACCATTTTATACTTATTTCTCTTTTATAATTGGACTGACTAAAATTTCTAGAACAAAGTTAATTCTTACCTTCCTTCCTGAATGGAAAATCCTTCTAGTGTTTCACCTTTTAGCATGATATCAGCTTTTAGAGGTTTTTAGGTAGGTAGATAAGTTATTTTAAGGACTATTTAGCTATTAAATACCTCAGTTGGTAAAGAATCTGCCTGCAATGTGGAAGACCTGGATTTGATCCCTGGGTTGGGAAGATCCCCTGGAGAAGGGATAGGCTACCCACTCCAGTATTCTAGCCTGGAGAATTCCATGGACTATACAGTCCATAGGGTGGCAAAGAGTTGGACACGACTGAGCAATTTTCACTTTCAGCCATTAAAACTTTATTGAGTGATTTTTAATTGGGAATAATGTTAAATATCATATCTTTTCAGCATTTCTAGTGATTGTATGATTTTTTCTTATTTTCTAAGTATGATGGGAGAATAGGCAACAGAGAGAGGAATAACAGTTGGGGGTGATTTCATAGAGAATGCTGCAGTTGAGCTGAGATCTGAAGGATGACTAAGATTTCTGATTTTGAAATGGCAAACTAAATGCACATGGTAGTTTCCCTACCTCCTAACTCCAAACCCTCTATTCTTAAGTTTTTTAAGCCAAAGCTAAGAAATGGGCTAAAATAGCTGGGCTGAAAATCAGGAGACATCGTTAGATGACTGAAATTTGAGAAATCTTTGAGAAACTGACGGCCAACCAATTCAACTAAGGAGGAAAACAGCAGCCTAGAAGATGCACAAATTAGGTACCACAAACTGTTTTCACAAAACACAGAAGCAAAGCGAAGGGCACACCATGCTTGAAGTCAATGAAATCTGAGAAAAGGAGAAACCAACAAAAAAGATTAAAAGTGGGAGGAGGGTGGATACTGAGATGCTTACAGCAAATAAGTTGTCCAGATTGAAGTTTGAAGACAGGAGAAGAGGACAACAGAGGGTAAGATGGCTGGATGGCATCACTGATTCAATAGACATGAACTT
>NW_011491851.1:12187-12550 GCF_000754665.1 Bison bison bison | reverse complement strand
TATGATATTTATCTTTCTCTTTCTGATTCACTTCACTCTGTATAATAGGTTCTAAGTTCATCCATCTCATTAGGACTGACTCATATGCATTCCTTTTTATGGCTTTTTATTCCTTTTTCATTGTGTATATTTACAACTTCTTTTTTTAATGTAAATTTATTTATTTTAATTGGAGGCTAATTACTTTACAATATTGCATTGGTTTTGCAATACGTTGACATGAATCCACCACGGGTGTACATGTGTTCCCCATCCTGAAACCCTCCCCCCCCACCTCCCTCCCCATTCCATACCTCTGAGTCATCCCAGTGCACCAGCCCTGAGCACCCTGTATCATGCATCGAACCTGGACTGGTCATCTGT
>NW_011491851.1:8129-10542 GCF_000754665.1 Bison bison bison | reverse complement strand
TCATCCTCTGTCGTCCCCTTTTCCTCCTGCCCCCAATCCCTCCCAGCATCAGAGTCTTTTCCAATGAGTCAACTCTTCCATTAGGTGGCCAAAGTACTGGAGTTTCAGCTTTAGCATCATTCCTTCCATGATAAAGACTACAAAAACACTTCTTAGAATCTGTGGACAAAAAATTTCACACCCCATAGCATGTCAAAGTTTCCAACCTTTTTCTGGATCCATCTGTTCCACACCTCTATATTAACCCCTTCTTCTAATGACACTAAACCATTAGCTGTTCCCCAAACATTCCATGCACAACTGAGTTCTTCTCTATCCCTTTGCTCACACCGTTCTTTAGTTTTGAAAAGGACTTTCTCCATCAATTCTTGTCAAAAGTCCTAGTTGTTTTTCAAAATCTAGTTTGAATTTCATTTCCCCATGAAGCCTCTTCCTCACCATTCATTCCGTATAGAAGTACTCTCTCCATCTCCACACCTCCCACAGGAAAAAATAATAGAATCAGAGGGCATGTTAGTTTTGGAGCCCATTTAAGGTATTCACACTCATGCTCAGCCATGTCCAACTCTTTGCAACTTTTTGAACTGTAGCCCGCCAGGCTCCTCTGTCCATGGGATTTCCCAGGCACAAATACTGGAGTGGGCTGCATTTCCTCCTCCAGGGGATCTTCCTGACCCAGGGATTGAATCCACATTTGTGTCTCCTGCATTGCAGGCGGATTCCTTACCCACTGAGCCTATTACTTCCTCTTAAAATGTAGGTCAAATTTACCATTCATTCATCTGTCCTAAAAATGTGCTATGAACTAGAGATCATGCTCACTGTTAAGAATATAATGATGAGCAAGAAAGAGTCCATGCTTTCCAGTTCACAGTCAAGCTAAAGAGTCAAACCACTAAATAGGCAATTGTAATTAAATATGATTGGTGCTATGACAGGGGTTGGAAAAGGCAATGGCACCCCACTCCAGTACTCTTGCCTGGAAAATCCCATGGATGGAGGAGCCTGGTGGGCTGCAGTCCATGGGGTCACTACGAGTCTGACACGACTGAGCGACTTCACTTTCACTTTTCACTTTCACGCACTGGAGAAGGAAATGGCAACCCACTCCAGTGTTCTTGCCTGGAGAATTCCAGGGATGGTGGAGCCTCATGGGCTGCCGTCTATGGGGTCGCACAGAGTCGGACACGACTGAAGCGACTTAGCAGCATGATAGTGGTGAGCACTGGACTCGCTCAGAATCTGTCACTTCTTTCTTCTCCTATTTCTCCCTTTTGCAGTGGGAACGTTATGTCCTATGACTGTCCTACCATTGTACGTTGGAAGCATATAACTTGTTTGATTTCACAGAGTCACAGCTGGAGAGCAGTTTGTCTCAGAATGAAAATATCTAGAGTCTCATTCATATCCAATTTAGATGATATTTTGGTGAGACTTCAGAATTTAGGCTTTTAAGTTAATGGTGGAACAAGACTGCCAGGGTTCTTGAGATGGAATGAATGTATTTTGCATATGAAAAGAACATGAGTCAGGGGCAGGCTGTTATAGACTGCATAATATATGTGCCTCCCCTCTCAAAAATTTTATTTTGAAACCTAATCACCAAAGTGATGGTATTTGGAGGTAGGGCCTTTAGGAACACTCATGAATGTTATTAGTGCTCTTATAAAAGAAACTCCATTATATTTTATAATGCCCTTATAAAAGAAACTCCTTCCCTTCTTCCACCATGAGAAGTTTTAGTGAAAAGACTGTGAACAAGGAAGTGTGCTCTCACCAGACACCGAATCTGCCAGCACCTCGATCTTGGACTTCTTGGTGTCTAGAACTGTGAGAAATCAATTTCTGTTGTTTATAAGCCACCTAGTCTAAGGTACTTTGTTGTAGCATCCTGAATAAAGACAAATAGTAAAGGAAAGGGAAAAACTAAGCATTACCCTTAGGTCTCTAGCTGGGACCACTGGAAGTCATTTACTCAGATAAGAAACACAGAAAAGAAGTAAATTACAAAGTCAGAGTGAGAAGTCAGAGAAGGTAGTTTGGGTTTGAGGTATACTGAGTCTGAGGTTCTTGTATCACTGAGCACTGCATCTGGCATCCAGGAGAGGTTCAGTTCATATTATGATTTTTGTAAATAACTGATGTTAAAGAGACAAGTACAATAGAAGCTGAGCTCATGAAATCGACTGAGAAGGGATGCCAGTGAGAATGGAGAAAAACCCGAACAGTGTGTAATTTGACAAAAGTCAAAGGTAGAGGGTATTTCAGGATGAGAGTCCTGGTATAACAGAGTCAAATGCTGCCAAGAGGTCAAATTAAAGGATTAGAAATAATCCCCTGAATTTGTCAAAATGTTGGTTTCTCCTACAAAGGCAGTTTCAGTGTCATGAGTATAGAAGCTGAAGTTGAATGA
>NW_011491851.1:6776-8029 GCF_000754665.1 Bison bison bison | reverse complement strand
GAAGTTGAATGAATTTCAAAGTAAATGTTGCTGGGACTTTCACTTCTGGCTAAGATGGAGTAACAGGGACTGAACATACTCTCCTGGAGGAAACAACCAATCAAAAGAACAGAATAAACTCTATAAACTAATAGTTTTCAGACACTGGGCACCCAAGCAACAAATGACAATGATCCTTGAGGGATGGGAAACAAATGAGGTGAACCCTGAACCTACGATTGCCCCAGTTTACTACCTGGAAAGAGTGTTTAGGCCATGGCAGAGGAAGGGGAACCCAGACCTAACTTAATAGAATTTTTGAGTTGATAAGATGGAGCTAGAAGTCTAGAGAGGTTAGGAGGTTAGACTTTGTTGGGCAAGTTTCTGAACAACAGAGAACTCCACACAGAGAACCCTGGATATCTGTGGAGAGTCTTGCTTGAATATTCAGTTAGGTATTGATTAGCACATACACGTGAGGAAGCTTCCCAAACCTGGAAGAAAATAATTTTCTTTTCCACACTAATAAAGGATTGGAGGAAACAATAATTACTGCTCATGTAGGGTAGAAAGTGATGTCTGTTCACAGAGAAGGGGAAAAGAAAGTCATTTCCTAATGATAAATTTGTCCATTTAAGAGAGTGTAATAGTCTTAAACATCCACACACTTAGCAACAGAACTACAAAATATGTGAAGTAAAAACTGACAGCTAAAGGAGAAATTTGTAAAACCTTCATTTATCGTTGAGAACTGTAACATCTCTCCCTCAGCAACTGATAGAACTACCAGACAGAATATCAGTAAGGACAGAAAAGAACTAAGTAACACATAATCAATACAGATAAAACACTCTACCCAACAACAGAACAAGAGTCTTTTTTTACGTGAACAAGAAACATTTACTAAGACAATATTCTAGGCCATAACACAAGCCTCAAATTTAAAATGATCCTAAAACCACATAAGGCATGTTCATTTTTTTCTACCAGAATGGAACTAAGCTAGCATTTACAGAAGGATCTCTGGGAAATCACAACTATTTTTATCAATGGAACAACACATAAATGATCAGTGGGTTAAACAAGGAAGCAAAAGGGGAATTTAAAACTATTTTAAATTAAATGAAAGTGAAAAGACAGCATATGAAAATTTGTAGGGGGAGCTAAAACAACTGTTCAGTCACTCAGTCATGTCCGACTCTTTGCGACCCCATGAACCGCAGCACACCAGGCCTCCCTGTCCATCACCAACTCCCTGAGTCCCACCCAAACCC
>NW_011491851.1:3029-5012 GCF_000754665.1 Bison bison bison | reverse complement strand
ATACCAATTCAATACACTCTTCTACAAAGTTGAAGAGGAAGGAATAATTCTCAACTCATTCTATGAAGTCAACATTCCTATTACCAAAGCACAGTAAAGATATTATAGGAAAAGAACTACAGAACACTACCCCTCATGCAAAGTCACATTCTTAACCAAGCCACCCAAACCCAATCACATTTAAAAGGGATAATACATCATGACCAAGTGGGGTTTATCCTAATATTTCAAGTTGGACTTAATATTTGAAAAAAATGTCACCATAGACAAAAAGAAAAAACATATGATAATCAAAAAGATGCAGAAAATACCATTCCTGATTTAAAAAAAAATACTCTTAGCAAAGTTGGTAAAGAAGGAAACTTCCTCAACCTGATAAAAGGCATGTTAAGAAAAAACTACAGCTGACAACCTACTGTTACATGTCGTAACACGGATGAATCTCAAAAATATTACACTTAGCCAAAGTTGGACGTAAAAATGTATGTACTATTCTCCACTGACTTCACCGATATGAAACTCTAGAAGAAACAAATCTATAGTGACAAAAAGCAGAACGTCATTGCCCAGGCCTGGAAGGTAGACAACTGACTAGGAAGAGGCAACTGACTTTAAAGGTGATAAAAATGTTCTATATCATGATGGTGTAATGCTTACACAAGTTGTGCATAAACTTGTCAATCTCATTAATGTACATTTAAAAGCATGCATCTTATTATATGTAAATTATACTTCAAAAAGTTGAAATTTAAAAGTAAATGTAGGCTAGGAAGTATAGATAATTCACCCTAATCTTTGGGGCATTTTGGCTGGGAAAAGAAATATGGTATTAAAGGAAAGTTTCTGTTTTGCTAATATGTTAAGGAATCAACTTGCTTGAAAGTGAAAAGAGGAAGAGATTAGAGATACAGAAGACAGCTTTAGTAGTCTCACTATCTTCTACCCCGCCCCCTGCAATCCCAATCTCCTGCTTCTCTACTAGACAAGAGTCTCATCCAAACAAGAAGTGTTAAGATTTGAAAATCTGTGCTGTAATACCTAGACTTCCAAGGAGACATCTCAAGCACACCAAAAGCTTTTCTCTGGGCAGCGTATGTGAAATCCTCTACCTTCAAGCAAACCTCAGTCAGTTACCTAGGCCTTGACTATAGTCGAGAGAGGAGGCAGGAGATATATGCAAATGTATGGCTGATTCACTTCACTGTACAGAAGAAACTAACATTGTAAAGCAACTATCTCCAATAAAAATTTAAAAATAAAAAGCAGAGAGCCCCCCTTCTTTTCCCTGCTATTAACATGACTGCCCTTTGATGATCGAAAGTTAGCTTCTCCCTATACTTTTACAAATGTTTGAACTTTATAGTAATTATTTTTTAACTATCAAATGAGATTTATTCCATTTTAAGTCTTCTTTGTCCAGTTTCCAGTTAAACCTCTTGTTTACCCACCAACTGTCAGACTACTTTGAATTCTGGAAACAGTTTACTTGGGTTACTCAAGATAGAACTCATTTCCCAAATGCATTTTAAATTCTCAGCATGTATACATTTCAGAACTTTCCCAAATAAGATCTGTAATTAAGCAGGGGCTACCAAAGTCAAGCTAGCGGAGGTGATGGAATTCCAGTTGAGCTATTTACATCCTAAAAGATGATGCTGTGAAAGTGCTGCACTCAATATGCCAGCAAATTTGGAAAACTCAGCAGTGGCCACAGGACTGGAAAAGCTCAGTTTTCATTCCAAGCCCAAAAAAAGGCAATGCCAAAGAATGCTCAAACTACCGCAAAATTGCACTCATCTTACACACTAGCAAATGCTCAAAATTCCCCAAGTCAGGCTTCAACAGTATGTGAATCATGTACTTCCAGATGTTCAAGCTGTATTTGGAAAAGGCAGAGGAACCAGAGATCAAATTGCCAACATCCATTGGATCATCAAAAAAGCAGAAGAGTTCCAGAAAAACATCTACTTCTGCTTTATTGAC
>NW_011491851.1:0-363 GCF_000754665.1 Bison bison bison | reverse complement strand
AGTCATACCCCAGCTCCGTCACTTCAGCAGTTCATTTCTTCAGGGTGGAGTAACACCAAATAACAGCAAGGAAAACAATCTTTCAACCACAGTATTCAAAAGATTAGGGTCTGAGGGCACTAGAGAGGAGAGAGGGTAAAGAAACATGTTTACTGAAGAAATAAGTATTTCTATTTCCTCAGATTAGAAAAGACCCTTCACTGTGATAAGGGAAGAGACAGAGAAATATTAAGACTAGACTCTTTAGAGTCCTTTGGACAGCAAGGAGATCAAACCAGTCATTCCTAAAGGAAATCAACCCTGAATATTCACTGAAAGGACTGATGCTGAAGTTCTAATACTTTGGCCACCTGATGTGAAGAG
>NW_011491850.1:5417-6439 GCF_000754665.1 Bison bison bison | reverse complement strand
TATACATCTGTGTCTCTTTTGCTGTCTCATATACAGGGTTATTGTTACCATCTTTCTAAATTCCATATATATGTGTTAGTATACTGTATTGGTGTCTTTCTTTCTGGCTTACTTCACTCTGTATAATAGGCTCCAGTTTTATCCACCTCATCAGAACTGATTCAAATGTATTCTTTTTAATGGCTGAGTAATACTCCATTGTGTATATGTACCACAGCTTTCTTATCCATTCATCTGCTGATGTACATCTAGGTTAAACTTTACAATATTGTGTTCGTTTTGCCAAATTTTTCTTTATGATTTCTTTCTCTTTGTGTGTATGTGTGTGTGTGCTTGTTTAGGAAAGTTTTTACTACCAAAGATTGAATAGACTGATAGATAAATCAAAAAATAGATAGATGAGATTCGGCGCTACCAAAAGTCGACCGAGCTGCTGATCCGCAAGCTGCCGTTCCAGCGGCTGGTGCGCGAGATCGCGCAGGACTTTAAGACCGATCTGCGCTTCCAGAGCTCGGCCGTGATGGCGCTGCAGGAGGCGAGCGAGGCCTACCTGGTGGGGCTGTTTGAAGACACGAACCTGTGCGCCATCCACGCCAAGCGCGTGACCATCATGCCCAAAGACATCCAGCTGGCTCGTCGCATCCGCGGGGAGCGGGCTTAAGGCGTACATTTTAAAGTAGACGATCTAAAGGCTCTTTTTAGAGCCATAAAAAAAAAAAAAGATAGATAATCTAATTACATAGAAAACTAAAGTGTTTTTAAAAATTAGATAATTCAGTTGGGATTAAATATTGCTTATACGACCAGTCCTGGGTGTTCATTGGAAGGACTGATGCTGAGGCTGAAACCCCAGTACTTTGGCTACCTCATGTGAAGAGTTGACTCATTGGAAGAGACCCTGATGCTGGGAGGGATTGGGGGCAGGAGGAGAAGGGGATGACAGAGGATGAGATGGCTGGATGGCATCACCGACTTGATGCACATGAGTTTGGGTAAACTCCGGGAGTTGGTGAAGGACAGAG
>NW_011491850.1:4799-5317 GCF_000754665.1 Bison bison bison | reverse complement strand
TCATCATTTTGCAGATGAGGAAAGCAAGGCACAGAAAAGCCAAGTAATTTGCTATTGGTCACACATCAACCAGAAAAACTAGGATTTAAACCCTGTAGTTTAACTGCAGAGCCCCAACTGCCAATCCATGAGTTATGCTGTCTCCTGACAAATGGCAGCAGCCCATGAGCAGTTGACTCTCACTGTAGGAGAAACGACTGTGGGAACACAGATATACCACAAATATACATGTATACACAGATACACACACCCATTCACACTCCATTTAAAAGTTTAAAATTGTCACACATACAAAGTGTGACAATTTATGTATTTATGTTATACAGTTATATATAATTGATTTTGTAAGTCCTTTATATATTGAGGGTAATTTTAAAATTCTGTTAAAGTGTTTGCAAATATTTTCTCAGATTTATTTATTTTAAATTTTGTTTAGAGTGGCATTCTGATATTCTTAAATTACCAGTTTTTTTTTAATTTTTTTAATTTTATTTTTAAACTTTACAATATTGTGTTCG
>NW_011491850.1:1095-1472 GCF_000754665.1 Bison bison bison | reverse complement strand
GGTGGGTTCATTTTGATATTTGGCAAAACTAATCCAATTATGTAAAGTTTAAAAATTAAATAAAAATTTAAAAAAAAGAAAGAAAATAATGAGCTATAAAGACGAAAGTAAGACAGAGTCTAGATTGAGAAATACTCTTTTTTTGTACTGAAGAATTTGCCCAGCACGTAATTCTGAAAATGCTGAATATGGGTAATTTATAAGACAGTAATAGATAGTGAGGATGAAGTTAAGAAAATGAGAACATGGCACTACTTTATGCCTTGGTAAGGCATTTATAATGTAAACCATAGTTTTACGTATTATGACAAAATGATTCCTAGGTCGTTTTTTGAAAATATTGTTCAATACACAGTGGGGTAGGGAAGTTGATCTTA
>NW_011491850.1:0-995 GCF_000754665.1 Bison bison bison | reverse complement strand
GCTCCTGTCTCCCTGATCCTGGTCTCCTACTGGAATATCATCTCCACTGTGATCCAGATGCAATCTGGGAAGGGACGGCTCAAGGCTTTCTCTACCTGTGGCTCCCATCTCACTGTGGTTGTCCTCTTCTATGGCTCAGCAATATTTGCCTACATGAGACCAAACTCCAAGATAATGAATGAAAGAGATAAAGTGATCTCTGTTTTCTATTCAGCAGTGACACCCATGCTGAACCCCATCATTTATAGTCTGAGGAACAAGGATGTCAAAGGGGCTCTCAGGAGGGTGACTGCAAAATAGTGTTTTTGAAAGTGGGAATCTCTGATTTTGATGACAGTTTTAGGTATGTGGAGAGAAGTGACTTTTTTATAAAATTTTCCCATTTTCATTCCATTCCTACACTTCTGTTTTCTTCTCCTATTTTCCCACGTCTTCTCAAATAAGTTCAGCATATTGCCTAATCAAGGCAAGGGACCTTGATAGACACAGGAGAGTAATATAGAAAGGAAAAGAAGGGAGAAAAATATAGGAAGAAAGGGAAAGAGAAAAGAAAGGAAGGAAGGAAATGAAAGGTTGATGAATAAACAGTCACTACTCTTCAAGCCCATACAAGCTAATAAGGAAATCAAAACAAGTAGACAACTATACATCAAAAAAACAAAGACGCAAACAAAACTATCACAAATACAAGATTGTATTTCTGGCAAATGGATTCATTTTCTTCATACTTGCATGCATTCATCAAATATATTTTGAATACATCATATATTTCAGGTATATTTCTGGAAGATCAGGCTATAGATGTAAAAAAAATAAAGTCTTGATGGTGTTATATTTCTAGCATAGCTTAAAATTCTCATTTTAACAATATCTGAAATTTTAAAGAGAGAATATTTAAGGAACAGCAAATGGCAGAATTTTTCTAAGAGTATGTATATGTTGAGGGAGAGGGTGGGAAGATTTGGGAGAATGGCATTGAAACATGTAAAATATCA
>NW_011491849.1:9720-10316 GCF_000754665.1 Bison bison bison | reverse complement strand
TATGACCAACCTAGACAGGCATATTATAAAGCAGAGACATTACTTTGTCAGCAAAGGTCCATCTAGTCAAGGCTATGGTTTTTCCAGTGTTCATGTATGGATGTGAGAGTTGGACTATAAAGGAGGCTGAGTGCAGAAGAATTGATGCTTTTGAACTGTGGTATTGGAGAAGACTCTTGAGAGTCCCTTGGACCGCAAGGAGATCCAACCAGTCCACCCGAAAGGAGATCAGTCCTGGGTGTTCATTGGTAGGACTGATGTTGAAGCTGAAACTCCAATACTTTGGCCACCTGATGCGAAGAGCTGACTCATTTGAAAAGACCCTGACGCTGGGAAAGATTGAGGGCAGGAGGAGAAGGGGACGACAGAGGATGAGATGGTTGGATGGCATCACCAACTCAATGCACATGGGTTTGGAGGACACTCCAGGAGTTGGTGATGGACAGGGAGGCCTGGTGTGCTGCGATTCATGGGGTTGCAAAGAGTCACACGTGACTAAGTGACTGAGCCGAACTGAAACAAATGGGAATTAAGCTTAAAAGCTTTTGAACAGCAAAGAAAACCATAAACAGAAAAAAAGAGAATTTATGGAATGT
>NW_011491849.1:8786-9620 GCF_000754665.1 Bison bison bison | reverse complement strand
TGTTGGCAATAGCGACCCCCCAATTGTGCAGGGGAATTCAGGATGGGGAACAACGGGATACCAGCCCTGAGTTCATATCAAAGAAATGATTTCAATGAGCCTAGATTCCTTACATCTTCCCATATATAGAAAGTCACTAAAATCATTAATTTGAGGTCCTTGTTTTGTAATTAGCAGTAATCTTTTATTGTTTTGACTGCTTTTTTTTCCCCAGCAAAAAGCTCCCTCTTTATGTCGCCTGAAGAAAAACACATAATCTAAAAGTTGTGAGTTATGTTTTATTCCAGGACTCTACTGAGCATTACAGCCTGGGAGACAGCCTCTCAGATAGCTCTGAGGAACTATTCCCCAGAGGTAAGGGAGGAATCAGAATATATAGGATTTTTTTTTCCTGAACAAGAGTTTGATGTAGTTGAATATCAAAGATTATAGCTAAATCACAAAGGTGCTAAAAAACAGGACAGATACACATAAAATTGGAGCATTCTCTAATACCACAGAAAAAATTAAATAACCTCAAAATGGCTCAAAGATCTAAATGTAAGACCAGATACTATAAAATTCCTAGTGGAAAACATAGGCAGAACACTCTTTGACATAAATCACAGAAATTTTTTAAAGCAAAGGTAAACAATTGGGAAAAGGTAAAAAACTAAAGAGCCTCTTGATGAAAGTGAAAGAGGAGAGTGACAAAGTTGGCTTAAAGCTCAACATTCAGAAAACTAAGATCATGGCATCTGTTCACATCACTTCATGGTGAATATGTGGGGAAACAATGGAAACAGTGGCTGACTTTATTTTTCTGGGCTCCAAAATCACTGCAGATGGTGATTG
>NW_011491849.1:4467-5466 GCF_000754665.1 Bison bison bison | reverse complement strand
ATTAAAAATAGAATTATAAGAAATAGAAACTTGAAGTGGCCCATTTTCAAGACAAAGTAACTAGCTATGAGTGGAAAAATTACTAGCAGCTAAACTTGCAAATATGACAAAGTTGAGGCCTGGACTCTTTAGATAAAGATGAGGCCTGGACTCCAGATAAAGTTAGGATTCGAGGAGGGAGATCAGACTGGATCCTAAAGAGATAAGACTCCACCCATTGCCTGTGCCCTGGTTGTAAACTTGCCTAACGACTTGTGGATGTGACACAGTTCATGCACTTGCTGCTGCTCAGTCACTTCAGTCGTGTCTGACTCTGTGCAAGTCCATGGACTGCAGCCTGCCAGGCTCCTCTGTCCATGTGATTCTCCAGGCAAGAATACTGGAGTGGGTTGCCATTTTCTTCTCCAGTTCATGCACCCAGAGGGTCCCCAAGTAAACAGGATGTTGGCGGAAGGGATAAACTAGCAAGAAAGTCTTTGTTGAAATATGCAGATGTAACTTGGGAAGGGAGAAAGAAGGATACCCTATAGGGAAATAATGAACTTAGGTGATGGCCAGGAAGATTGTACACCCCATAGTATTCAGCCAATAAGGAACCTACATGTTAGGGAATAAATTGCTTGTTGTAACCGCCCTGACTGTGTCTGCCCACCAGACACCCAATCTTGCAAGACTGTCATTAAAAGTCTCGCTTTTGCTGTGCTTCATGTCTCCGAGTCCACCCATTGGCAAAACCGAAACATGCTGGTGAGCATGTTTCTCACAGAATTACCACATGATTCTGAAATCTCACTCCTGGGCATATATCCAGAAAAGATGAAAACTCTAATTTGAAAAGACACATGCACCCCAATGTTCATAGCAGCACTGTTTATAAAAGCCAAGACATGGAAGCAATTTAAATATCCATTGACAAATGAATGAGTAGAGAAAATGTGGTGTGTAAACACACACACACATACAAATGGAGTATTATTCATTAATATAAAAGAATGGCAT
>NW_011491849.1:4018-4367 GCF_000754665.1 Bison bison bison | reverse complement strand
TGGAAAAAAAAAACAAAAAAGGTCTAGCTATTGTTTCAATGAAGCAAAAATTTTTTTTTCTTTTAAAAACAGGAGTTACCACAAATGAATTAAAAAAAATTCTTCGGATGTTTATTTAGAATGGGACAAATAAAATAGACATTTATGTGATTAAAACAAGATTTGATAGTACTGCCCTATCTAAAGTTGGCTTCCCTGGTGGCTCAGACTGTAAAGAATTGTCTGCCGATACAGGAGACCCTGGTTCGATCCTTGGGTCAGAAAGATCCCTGGAGAAGGAAATGGCAACCCACTCCAGTATTCTTGCCTGGAGAATTCCATGGACAGAGGAGCCTGGCAGGCTACAGTC
>NW_011491849.1:0-397 GCF_000754665.1 Bison bison bison | reverse complement strand
AGACATGTCTAAGAGTCATTAGCATTAAGCATATTTTCATTGTGCCTAGATTTATTGTAGTTAAATATTGTTAATCTGTTACAAGTTTGTCAGCAAGGAAAGTACCTCGAGTGAAGAAACTTCAAAAAAATATTAATGAGATATGAGCTTTTATATAAACTCTAGTAAGAAAAATTATACTTTAGAAATGCCTGTCTAAAATAGTCTCTCCAGATTTTGGTAACCTGAATTACTAGGGTTGTGCTAAACTAAGTGACAGAAGTTTATTGAATAGTTAGGTAATTTCCAAATAAAATAAGATTCTGAAACATTCATTACTGAATACTAACTTCCTCTTATAGAGAAACTAGAGATTTTGGACTATTAATGAATAATGTTTGATGCCATCCTGAGATGT
>NW_011491848.1:15787-16168 GCF_000754665.1 Bison bison bison | reverse complement strand
GCCTCTTGATGAGGGTGAAAGAAGAAAGTGAAAAACCTGGCTTAAAACTCAACATTCAAAAACCTAAGATCATGGCATCTGGTCCCATCACTTCATGGCAAATAGATGGCGAAAAAGTGGAAACACTGACAGATCTTATTTTCTTGGGCTCCAAAATCACTTCAGATGGTGACTGCAGCCATGAAATTAAAAGACACTTGCTCTTCAGAAGAAAAGCTGTGACCAACCTAGACAGCCAATTAAAAAGCAGAGACATCACTTTGCCAACAAAGGTCCGTATAGTTAAAGCTATGGTCTTTTCAGTAGTCATGGACAGATGTGAGAGTTGACCATAAAGAAGACTGAGAGCTGAAGAATTGATGCTTTGGAACTGTGGTGCTG
>NW_011491848.1:13411-14950 GCF_000754665.1 Bison bison bison | reverse complement strand
AATTTAATTCAGATGACCATTATTTCTACTACTGTGGGCAAGAATCCCTTAGAAAAAACATAGTAGCCCTCATAGTGAACAAGAGAGTCCAAAATGCAGTGCTTGGGTACAATCTCAAAAACGACAGAATGATCTCTGTTCATTTCCAAGGCAAACCATACAATATCACAGTAATCAAAGTCTATACCCCAACCACTAATGCCAAAGAAGCTGAAAGGTTCTATGAAGACCTACAAGACCTTCTAGAACACCAAGAAAAAAATATATATATATCCTTTTCATCATAGGGGACTGGAATGCAAAAGTAGGAAGTCAAGAGATACCCGGAGTAATTCCAAAGGAAGTTTGGCTTTGGCGTACAAAATGAAGCAGGGCAAAGGCTAACAGAGTTTTGCCAAGAGAACACTCTGGTCATAGCAAACACCCTCTTCCAACAAAACAAGAGACGACTCTACACATGGACATCACCAGATGGTCAACACTGAAATCAGATTTATTATATTCTTTGCAGCCAAAGATGGATAAGCTCTATACAGTCAGCAAAAACAAGACTGGGAGCTGACTGTGGTTCAGCTCATGAACTCCTTATTGCCAAATTCAGACTTAAATTGAAGAAAGTAGGGAAAATACTAGACCACTCAGGTATGACCTAAATCAAATCCCTTACGATTATACAGGGGAAGTGACAAATAGATTCAAGGGATTAGGTCTGATAGAGTAGCTGAAGAACTATGGACAGAGGTTTATAACATTGTATAGCAGGCTGTGATCAAAACCATCTCCAAATAAATGATGCAATCAAAAAGTGGGCCAAAGAACTAAACAGACATTTCTCCAAAGAAGACATATTGATGGCTAACAAACACATGAAAAGATGCTCAACATCACTCATTATCAGAGAAATGCAAATCAAAACCACAAAACCGTGAGATGAGGTACCATTTCACGCTGGTCAGAATGGCTGCTATCAAAAAGTCTACAAACAATAAATGCTGGAGAGAGTGTGGAGAAAAGGGAACCCTCTTACACTGTTGGTGGGAATGCAAACTAGTACAGCTACCATAGAGAACAGTGTGGAGATTACTTAAAAAATTGGAAATAGAACTGTCATGCTGCTGCTAAGTCGCTTCAGTCGTGTCCGACTCTGTGCGACCCCATAGATGGCAGCCCACCAGGCTCCCCCGTCCCTGGGATCCTCCAGGCAAGAACACTGGAGTGGGTTGCCATTTCCTTCTCCAATGCATGAAAGTGAAAAGTGAAAGTGAAGTCGCTCAGTCGTGTCATACCACCCAGCAATCCCACTGCTGGGCAAACATACCAAAGAAACCAGAATCTAAAGAGACACATTATACCCCAATATTCATTGCAGCACTGTTTACAATAGCCAAGACATGGAAGCAACCTAGAATGTTCATCGGCAGATGAATGGATAAGAAAGTTGTGGTACATATACACAATGGAATATTACTCAGCTATTAAAAGAATGCATTTGAATCAGTTCTAATGAGATGGATGAAACTGGAGCCTATTAAACAGAGT
>NW_011491848.1:13044-13311 GCF_000754665.1 Bison bison bison | reverse complement strand
AAGAAAAACACCAATACAATATATTAACGCATATATATGGAATTTAGAAATGACCCTATATGCAAGACAGCAAAAGAGACACAGATATAAAGAACAGACTGTTGGATTCTATGGGAGAAGGCGAGGGTGGGATGATTTGAGAGAACAGCATTGAAATATGTATATTACCATATGTGAAATAGATCACCAATCCAAGTTCAATGCATGAAACAGGGCACTCAAAGCCAGTCCACTGGGAGAACCCTGAGGGATGGGATGGGGAGGGAC
>NW_011491848.1:10833-11807 GCF_000754665.1 Bison bison bison | reverse complement strand
AAAAGGCAGAGGAACCTGGGATCAAATTGCCAACATCCATTGGGTCACAGAAAAAGCAAGAGAATTCCAGAAAAACATCTACTTCTGCCTCATTGACTATGCTAAAGCCTTTGACTGTGTGGATCACAGTAAATTGTGGAAAATCCTTAAACAGATGGGAATACCAGACCACCTGACCTGCCTCCTGAGAAATCTGCATGTAGGTCAGAAGCAACAGTTAGAACTGCACATGGAACAACAAAATGCTTCCAAATAGGGAAAGGAGTACGTCAAGGCTGTATATCGTCACCCTGCTTATTTAACTTATATGCAGAGTACATCATGAGAAACGCTGGGCTGGATGAAGCACAAGCTGCATTCAAAATTGCTGGGAAAAATGTAAATAACCTCAGATATGCAGATGACACACCCTTATGGCAGAAAGTGAAGAGGAACTAAGGAGCCTCTTAATGAAAGTCAAAGGGGACAGTGAAAAAGCTAGCTTAAAACTCAACATTCAAAAAACTAAGATCATGGGATCTGGTCCCATCACTTTATGGGAAATAGATGGGGAAATAATTGATACAGTGACAGACCTTCTGTTCTTAGGCTCCAAAATCACTGCAGATGCTGACTATAGCCATGAAATTAAAAGACGCTTGCTCCTTGGAAGTAAAGCATGAGAAATAGACAGCATATTAAAAAACAGAGACATTACTTGGGCAACAAAGATCTGTCTAGTCAAAGGTATGGTTTTTCCAGTAGTCATGTATGGATGTGAGAGTTGGACCATAAAGAAAGCTGAGTGCAGAAGATTTGATGTTTTTGAACTGTGGTGTTGGAGAAGACTCTTTGAGAGCCCCTTGGACTGCAAGGAGTCAAACCAGTCAATCCTAACAGAATTCAATCCTGAATATTCACTGGAATGACTAATACTGAAGTTGAAACGCCAATACTTTGGCCAGCTGATGTGAAGAACAGACTCGTTGGAAAAG
>NW_011491848.1:9278-10069 GCF_000754665.1 Bison bison bison | reverse complement strand
AAAACAAGGGAATGTGGGGCTATGGGAATGTACCACTCAAATCTATTGCAGGGGTCATGGTGGATTTATAGTCCAAGCCTCTATCCCTCTAGATCTACCATCATGCTTAGAAGAAGCGGCCATGTTTTACTCAGACTGCTCCAAGACAATGACTGAGCATAGCAGGAATTCTATTACAGACCCATTCTTAAAGGACAAGGGACTCCACCACCAAATGACTTTGGCTCAAGGACTCTCTGCTGGCCTGGTTAAAACTTTGTTTGAATTGCACTGTTCTTTCCATTTGTCCTTTCACAGGTGTCAGACTACAAGGCAATCTGAAGGTTATTGTTCATTGGCTCAGTCGTGTAGACCCTGCCTATTACTGCTTTTCTGCAGTTATGATACCTTTTTGAACAAGCCAAGTTATTAAAACTGAGTTGCCTACTGAAGGCTCTAACATGCTCAGAAAAAATATGATGATAATTCTACAAAAAAGTTGATAAAAGACTGTCAGATATAAACTATAATGAAAACCATAAAAGTTGGTAATCACCACTTCAAAAAGACTTTCCTGATGAAGAGGACTTAAGTACATGTGAGTAAACAGTAAAGTGCTACTGATTCATTTAATTCAGTCTAGTTTCTTGAAAGTGAAAGTGAAATTCGCTCAGTCATGTCCAGCTCTTTGCGACTCCATGGACTATACAGTCCCTGGAATTCTCCAGGCCAGAATACTGGAGTGGGTAGTCTTTCCCTTCTCCAGGGGATCTTCCCAACCCAGGGATTGAACCCCAGTCTCCCACATTGCA
>NW_011491848.1:7593-9178 GCF_000754665.1 Bison bison bison | reverse complement strand
GACAGGTCTCCCACATTGCAGGTGGATTCTTTACCAGCTGAGCCACAAGGGAAGCCCAAGAATACTGGAGTGAGTAGCCTATCCCTTCTCCAGTGGATCTTCCCGGCCCAGGAATCGAACGGGGATCTCTTGCACTGCAAGCAGATTCTTTACCAACTGAGCTATCAGGGAAGCCAACTGAGATATCAGAGAGACACACAATAAATGAGATGGCTAGTTCCTTTTGTATCTACTTCAATACCACATGTGTTATTTACATTATTGAGACAAATACTATTAAAGAGTGTGAAGTCTTAGTGTTCAATGAAATTCAATTTAAACAGACAAATTATTGATATTACTGTTATCCCTAAAACAAACATGATGTTATAATCTATAATGCTATCACTAAACACAACATTTACAGAATTATCTCCACGGGTACAGCTGACTAGTCTAAACAGCCATGAATATATTTTTTAATCAAAAGTAAGCCTTCCTGGGAGTTCCTGGGCAGTCCAGTGGTTGGGACTGGGTGCCTTCACTTCCATGGGCCTGGGTTCAGTTTCTGGTTGGAGAATAAAGATCCTGCAAGCCATGTGGCATGGCCAAAAAAAGGGAAGACTTCTCCCTTACCCTTTCAAATGGGAGGAAATGGAGGCATACAATGAGGAATCTCATCACTATAACAGAGGCCTGGCAACAGAAATGACAACTTAAGAAACTGATAACCTACCCACACAAAGATGTGTGGGTTATTGTCCTATTTCAGGGAAGAGTGTTCAGTTTTGACACACATCAGACACTTTTCAGAAGAAGATGTTATGAATATTAAAAGCTACCTTTCACTGAGCACTTACTTCATTGCAACTACTGTGTTAAGTGCTTTACATGCATTATCTCAATCTTCACAGCAATTGTGGGAGGTAGTAATTGTTATTTTCATTTCAGAGATGAGGAAACTATCAAAAATGTTCCTAACTTGCCCAAATTCACATAGTAAATGGTAGAGCCAAGAATTCCACCAATATCTTTGATTCCAGAACCAGCATGAAAAATCACTTAACCGAAGTAAAACACTCCTATTCTGTAACAATGGTAATTAAACTATAGATTAGAAAATCAGATAAAACACTTATGAATAGAAAATTGGGTAGCAACAGAAATAAAAATAAGCAAATTTCTCTACCTTCTGCCACTTACATAATAGGAACAAATGACAGTTCTGAATTTCTAACCTGTTAGGAAAAAGTCATAGTTCTGATTGAGGAGATCATACTAATATCAACTTTTGAGCATCTCTTAATTATCAGAACAGGGAAAGAAAGTGAAAGAGGCGGAGAATAAAGAAAATATTTGTCCTATTATACAGAATGAAGTAAGTCAGAAAGATAAAATCAAATACCATATATTAACCCATATCTATGGAATCTAGAAAGACGGCACTGATGAACCTATTTGCAGGGCAGCAATGGAGATGCAGACATAGAGGAGACGTGGATACAGGTCAGGGGGAGGAGAGGATGGGATGAATGGGAAGAGTAGCATGGAAACACACACTGCCATATGAAAAATAGATAGCCAATGGGAATTTGGTGTATGACTC
>NW_011491848.1:6497-7319 GCF_000754665.1 Bison bison bison | reverse complement strand
TCCTTCAACTAAAATAAATTTTTAGAAAATTTGTAAGTATATGTACAGAATTGTCCTTTATTCATTACACTGAGTTTAACTAGATAGATGTTAGCAACCTCAAATACATAAAATGTCTTTAAATAAACCTGTCTTGTAAACAAGTTCCCCAATGGTTGAAATCAATTGGAGATTCAATAATAAGAGACTGTTGCTTAATTAATTAAATAATTGTTATTTGCTTTAATGGCAAAAAGGTTCAATGAATTATATACCTTTCACTTTGGCACATATATACCTTTTCACTTTGCCAAAGTCTAAAAGTCCAAACTGATAACATCTAGAAGTCCAAACTGCAGTATGCAATAGCCTTATATGCTGGATTTTAACTTTCGGGGCTGTAGAAGATGCAAAGGTGTGAATGGAAGGAGCTCTGGTGATATTACAGACATTATCCTTTAGCCAGAGAGAAGCTGCACTTTTATATTTGCTTCCCTTTTATGATGCAGTTAAAAGAGATGGTTGAAACTAAATTTCCTATTCTATCTAAAGGATGCCAGACATGTGATGACCTACACAATATGTATTTCTCTTATCTTTTCCTCATCTTTCCTCTCTGTTCTCTTTCTTTTATTTACCTTTCTAACTATGCCAGTGTGAATGGCACCCCATGGAGTTAAACAATACAAAATTAGTGTGGTGGTCTTGGATCCTGAGTTCTACTAAGAGTTTCAGGAAAGGTTACCTAATACTAGGTTCAAATATTCCAAAGGATTATGCCCCAAATTACACACATCATCAGAGTAGTTTTCCCTAGTAAATTGAAATGACCTTCTGAAAATT
>NW_011491848.1:3290-6397 GCF_000754665.1 Bison bison bison | reverse complement strand
AAAATGAGGGTATTTTTTATAACTTAGCTTAAAGCTTGTTTTTTAAATTAGATCGTTTGGTTAATCTTAGGGCTTAGTCACAAAGTTGACTTCAAGACTTGTTACAAAGGTACAGCAATTAAGATAGCAGGGTTTCATAAGGATTAAGAGAGAAATAAATGTAACAGAATATAGCATACTTGATTTTCAATAAAGGTGCCAAAGCAATCCAACAAGGGAAAATATATTTTAAAATGGTGCTGGGACAACTGGATATCCCCATGGGGAAAAATTAGCCTCAATCCCTAGCTGATAACAAACGCAAACATTATTTGAAATTATTCGAAATGGAAAAAAATAGAAAAGCTAAAACCACAAAGTTGTTAGAGGAATATATAAGAGGATATCTTTGTAATCTGAGAATAGACACATATTTTCTAGACAAGACAAAGACAGGAAAAACCATAAGAGAAAAATCTGATAAATAAGATTTTAAGAAAATTCAAAATGTCATCAAAAGATATCATTATTAATATGAATAAGCAAGGCAGAGATTGGAAAAAGATATTCACAATTCATATATCTGACAAAGAACTGATATCTAGGATATAAAAAGAACTTACAACTCAAGAGTTAAAACACAAACAACCTAATGGAAAAACAGGCACAAGATTTAGACCAACACTTCACAAAACAAGATATATAAATTTCTGATAAGGACATGAAAAAGTGATCAACATCATTTATTATCACTGAAGTGAAAGCCACATTAAAAGCACAATGAGAAACCACTATACAATCAGCAGAAAGGCTAAATATGGAAGAGGTGTGGAAAAACTGGAATGCTCATACATAGTTGATGGTAATGTAAAATGAAATAAACATTTTTGGAATACTGTGGCAGCTTTCTTGAAGCTAGACATATACCTTCCCTATGACCAACAATTCCAGTACTAGGTGTTTAAGAGAAATGAAAACATACAATCACTAAAAGGCCTGTAATAAAATGTCTATTGCAGCTTTATTTATAATATCCAGAAGCTGGAAAGAGGTTAGGTATGTACCATTATGAAAATGAAGTTACCCTTGATAATTTCATACAGTGGAATACGAATCAACCATTAAAGGAAAACAATATGGATTAATTTCAGAAACAGCATACTGGATAAAAGTATTACACAAAATAATAAGTATTATATGATGCCATTTATATAAAATACAACAGGCAAAATGATTTTGTGGTGGAAAAAATCAGAACAAAGAACAAAGGATGCCTTTAATGAAGGTAAGGGAAAATTGACTAGGAAGGGGGCATAAGTGAGCTTTTTTGGGGTGATGTTAATGTTCTATAACATGACGAAGGAATGGGTTACACAGGTATATGCATTTGTTGACACTCAGTGAATGCACCTTTGAGATTTATGCATTTCATTCTACATAATTTTTATATCAAAAGGAAAAATCTGTAAACACATCTTTAACAAATATTGAGTATATATTAATAACATTATGAACATATATATTGAAGTACTTGGGGGAAAATGTACTGACTTCCTCATGGGGAAAAAAGAGAGTCTTAGGAGAAGGCATTCCATAAATTTTCAAACTACCAGATCTGTAATTTAAAAAAACCCAAAGAGGGATGGGATGGGGAGGGAGGTGGGAGGGGGTTCAGGATGGGGAACACATGTACACCTGTGGAGGATTCATGTCAATGTACGGCAAATCCACTACAATATTGTAAAGTAATTAGCCTCCAATTAAAATAAATCAATTTATATTTAAAAAAAAAAACCTAAAATATATAATTTCCCAAACAAACTATAGTAATCTATAGCTGAAAGGTCTTTTACAGAACTATGTTATGGCTGAAGGTTAAATTTCTCACATTATTGCACTTCCATCACAATCATCAGCAGATAGCTTTCTGGTTAGGATCATTCTGACTAAAAATAAATAGACAAATGAAATACTATAACTCCACAACTATTAGAGACTACCTAATAATGAGCAGAGGAAATACAGCCACAAGGAGATATAGCCGTCCACCAGGCAGTTGCCTAGGCTCACTCACAAACTAAGAGACTTGCCCTATACTGCCTTCTGACTTAAAGGGGGCATTACTCAATTTGGTGCTGCAGTAAAACTACAAGTAACTGTATGTAATGTATCTTTAGTTCAGTACTGAAAAAAGAAATGATAAGGCAGAACAATTTGGAAATAAGTGACATCTATTCCAGATGAAAGAAATTATTCACACTTGTGTTTAAGTGGGCAGGGGTGAGATGGGGTGGAAAAGAGAATTATGGATCAGGAAGGGGCTTCCCAGGTAGCTCAGTGGTTAAAAACAAACAAACAAACAAAAAACAACTGCCTGCCACTGCAGGAGATGTGGGTTCAATCCCTGGGTCTGGAAGATCCTTTGGAGAAGGAAATGGCAACCCATACGAGTACTCTTGCCTAAGAAATCCCATGGACAGGGGAATCTGGTGGGTTACAGTCCATGGGGTCCCAAAGAGTTGGACATGACTTAGCAGCTAAACAACAATAAATGTATCAGGAAATAATGGCAGGAAGTCAGCCTTATACACTAGATAGCAGTGGTTCTTAAACTTTTCTATGCTATTAATCGTCTGTGAATTTTGTTAAAAATGCTGATCCCAGGTTCAAATTCTCACAAATTCATTTTGTTTGAAGCAGGTTCAGGACTCTACTATATTCTATTTAGCAAGCATCTCAGGTGACAAAACTGCGGGCAGTCTTCTGACTGTACATTATAAGATACTGATTAGAGAAATGGGACAAAGAAAATTTTATTTCTTTTCATTCTTTCTTCATTTTCATACGGCCTCATTATTTGTCCTTCAGTTCAGTTCAGTTCAGTCGCTCAGTCATGTCTGATTCATTGCAACCCCATGAACTGCAGCACGCCAGACCTCCCTGTCCATCACCAACTCCTGGAGTCCACCCAAACCCATGTCCATTGAGTGGACATGCCATCCAACCATCTGGTCCTCTGTCGTCCCCTTCTCCTCCTGCCCTCAATCTTCCCCAGCATGAGGGTCTTTTCAAATGAGTCAGTTCTTCACATCAGGTGGCCAAAGTACTGGAGTTTCAGCTTCAGCATC
>NW_011491848.1:0-1724 GCF_000754665.1 Bison bison bison | reverse complement strand
TGAAAGTGAAAAGTGAAAGTGAAGTCGCTCAGTCGTGTCTGACTCTTCGCGACTCCATGGACTGCAGCCCACCAGGCTCCTCTGTCCTACTATCATTTAATTCTAGACTGATCTAAGAATAACATATTTTAGGTACAGATACAGATAGGAGCATCCTGAAATCATCCCACTTTGAAATTTAAAAAAGTTCCTCACCATATGCCCAATACTCTTTTTGGATTTTTCCTAATTATTTTTTTTTCTAGTTTTTCTCTCTACCTCACAACAACCTCTCATCCTTCCTTGGTCCTCTGGTTTGTTCCATTCTTGGTACATCCACCCCTCACCTAATCCTGGTGGCTCAGTAGGTGAAGAATCCACTTGCAATGCAGGTGACCCAGGTTCGATCCCTGGGTTGGGAAGATCCCCTGGAGAAGGGAGTGGCAACCCACTCCAGTTTTCCTGCCTGGAGAATTCCATGGACAGAGGAATCTGACAGATCACGGGATTGCAAAGAGTCAGACACAAGTGAGCAACTAACACTTTCACTTTTTCATCCCTCACAGGTGATCTGAAACACCTTTTTTTCACAATTTTATCGGAAAAGAGGATTCATACTAGATCTCTACTACATACAAGCACCTTTTTAAAAGCCCTCTATTTTTGTTCTTTCAATTTTTTTTTTAAACTTATAAGCCTCTATTACCTTGATACAAAAAGTACACAAAGGAATTACAAGAAAATATAGACAAATATACCTCAAGAACATAGATACAGAAAATTTAATAAAATATTACCAGACTGAATATTGATACATAAAAAGGATATTATATCTTGCTCAAATAGGCTTTAATTCCCAAAATGCAACATTGATTTAACAAAGATCAATAAATACAATATTATTCATTAACATATTAAAGGAGTAAAATTATATGGCCATTGGATAAAACTCAACACTATGCTTAATAAAAACTGTCACCAAACTAAAAGTACAAGGGAACTTCCTTGATGATGTGCGTGTAAAAAAAATACATCTAACATTATACTTAATAGTGAAATATTGAAGACTTTTCTCTCTCTGATTGGAAACAGACATATATATCCTCTCTTATCACTTGAAGATGATATGATTAATAAATGTAGAAAACCCCAAGTTATGTGTAAACAACTGCAAAATTCAAGTGCATTTTGTGAAATCACAGTATAAAAATTATATAAAAATGAAGCTAATATTAAATTATAAAATTAAAATTGTTAAATATGATTTATAATATTAAAAAGTTGTATATTACTTAAGAGATAAAGTTAATGAAAGATGTGCAAGATACATACAATGAAAATAACAAAATATTGCTGAGAAAATTAAATTTTTTTTTTAATTTTATTTTATTTTTAAACTTTACATAATTGTATTAGCTTTGCCAAATATCAAAATGAATCCGCCACAGGTATACATGTGCTCCCCATCCTGAACCCTCCTCCCTCCTCCCTCCCCATACCATCCCTCTGGGTCGTCCCAGTGCACTAGCCCCAAGCATCCAGTATCGAGCATTGAACCTGGACTGGCAACTCGTTTCTTACATGATGTTTTACATGTTTCAATGCCATTCTCCCAAATCTTCCCACCCTCTCCCTCTCCCACAGAGTCCATAAGACTGTTCCATACATCAGTGTCTCTTTTGCTGTCTCATACACAGGGTTATTGTTATCATCTTTCTAAATTCCATATATATGTGTTAGTATAC
>NW_011491847.1:68483-69513 GCF_000754665.1 Bison bison bison | reverse complement strand
ACCAGATGCCATGATCTTAGCTTTCAGAATGTTGAGTTTTAAAGTCAACTTTTTCACTTTCCTCTTTCACTTTCATCAAGAGGCTCTTCAATTCCTCTTCACTTTCTGACATAAGGGTGGTGTCATCTGCATATCTGAGGTTATTGATGTTTCTCCCAGCAATCTTGATTTCAGTTTGTGCTTCATCCAGCCCAGCATTTCTCACAATGTACTCTGCATATAAGTTAAATAAGCAGGGTGACAATATACAGCCCTGACGTACTCCTTTCCCGATTTGGAACCAGTCTGTTGTTCCATGTCCAGTTCTAAGTGTTGCTTCTTTACCTGCACACAGGTTTCTCAGCAGACAGGTCAGGGACCCAAAGAAATATTCAGATGCAAAGCAAGCTTGGTCAAAGCTCCAATGGCATTTTCCACAGAAATAGAACAAACATTCTGAACACTTGTGTGGAAACACAAAGGACGCTGAATAGCCAAAGGCATCGAGAAAAGAGAGCAGACTGGAGGCATCTCCCTCGCAGACTTCACGTGACATGATGCAGCTAGTTCACCAAGAAAATGTGGAATTGGCGCAAAAATGGACACAGGGGCCCAAGGAACAGAACACAGAGCCCAACAACAGCGCTGGTCACATCCTCTCCCAATTTCTAGTAATGTCCCTACATTCAAGATTTTCCTTTTTGTACCCCCCAAATTCTATCTCTCAGATCTGCATTTATGCCAAATAATAAATATTTGGTAAGTTACAATTATATTAAACATTCCTGCCAAAACTTTTCTCATCTCCAAGATTAGAACACGATGAAGCAAGAAGAATGGTTGTGATTTTAAATGATTTCTAGACCCTCTTAAAAAAACTGAACTGAGAACTTCTAGCACCTTTTCAGTTCAGTTCAGTTGCTCAGTTGTGTTCAACTCTTTGTGACCCCATGGGTTGCAGCACACCAGGATTCCCTGTCCATCACCAACTCCCAGAGGTTGCTCAAACTCATGTCCATCGAGTCAGTGATGCCATCCAACCATCTCAACC
>NW_011491847.1:68023-68383 GCF_000754665.1 Bison bison bison | reverse complement strand
GGATGCAATTTCAATCCCTGGGTTGGGAAGATCCCTTGGAGGAGGAAATGGCAACTTACTCTAGTATTCTTGCCTGGGAAATCCCATGGACAGAGGAGCCTGGTGGGCTACAGGCCATGGGGTCACAAAAGATTCAGACATGACTTAGCAACAAAACAACAACATAGAGATATTTATATCTTTATTTATCAGTTCAGTTCAGTCCTTCGGTTGTGTCTGACTCTTTGCAACCCCATGAATCGCAGCATGCGAGGCCTCCCTATCCATCACCAACTCCCAGAGTTTACCCAAACTCATGTCCATCAAATCAGTGATGCCATCCAGCCATCTCATCCTCTGTCGTCCCCTTCCCCTCCTGTC
>NW_011491847.1:63957-65811 GCF_000754665.1 Bison bison bison | reverse complement strand
CTAACAGAAGCAGAAGATATTAAGAAGAGGTGGCAAGAATACACAGAAGAACTATACAAAAAAGATTTTAATGACCCAGATAACCATGATGGTATGATCACTCACCTGGAGCTAGACATTCTGGATTCTGAGGGGAAGTGGGCCTTAGGAAGCATCACTATGAACAAAGCTAGTGGAGGTGATGGAATTCCAGCTGAACTATTTCAAATCTTAAAAGATGATGCTGTGCAAGCACTGCACTCAATATGCCAGCAAATTTGGAACACTCAGCAGTGGCCACAGGACTGGAAAAGGTCAGTTTTCATTCCAATCCCAAAGAAAGGCAATGCCAAAGAATGCTCAAACTAGGAAAGTTATGACCAACCTAGACAGCATATTAAAAAGCAGAGACATCACTTTGCCAACAAAGGTCCATCTAGTCAAAGCTATGGTTTTTCCAGTAGTCATGTATTGATGTGAGAGCTAGACAATAAAGAAAGTAGAGCGCCAAAGAACTGATGCTTTTAAACTGTGGTGTTGGAGAAGACTCTTGAGAGTCCCCTGGACTATAAGGAGATCAAACCAGTCCATCCTAAAGGAGATCAGCCCTGAGTGTTCATTGGAAGGACTGATGCTAAGGCTGAAACTCCAATACTTTGGCCACCTGATGCACCTGCCCCAAACACAATATTGCAAGTCAAATTTACTCCAATAAAAATACACATTAACTTAAAAAGAAAAAGAAGTAATGAGACACAACCTTTTCTGGCTTCCTCTCATACATTCCACTCTACTTTACAACCAGGAACTAAGACTAACCCTAAGGCTCCAGTTACCATAGTAATAAGAGCAGGACATGAAGAAATGGTCTTGTGGCCATTTCCCAAAACATTACAACTGTTGTTCTTGGGCACTTCACATTCACAAGCACTGCTGGGCTCTACATGATCCCTGCATTTAAGAAATTTTCATGGCTTACTTCACTCTACAACAGGCTCTAGGTTCATCTACCTCACTACAACTGACTGAAATTCATTTCATTTTATGGCTGAGTAATATTCCATTGTCTGCAGACACACTGAAACCGTACTCACAGAAAACTAGTCAATCTAATCACACTAGGACCACAGCCTTGTCTAACTCAATGAAACTAAGCCATGCCCATGGGGCAACCCAAGATTGGCGGGTCATGGTGGAGAGATCTGACAGAATGTGGTCCACTGGAGAAGGGAATGGCAAACCACTTCAGTATTCTTGCCTTGAGAACCCCATGAACAGTATGAAAAGGCAAAATGATAGGATACTGAAAGAGGAACTCCCCAGGTCAGTAGGTGCCCAATATGCTACTGGAGATCAGTGGAGAAATAACTCCAGAGAGAATGAAGACATGGAGCCAAAGCAAAAACAATACCCAGCTGTGGATGTGACTGGTGATAGAAGCAAGGTCCGATGCTGTAAAGAGCAATATTGCATAGGAACCTGGAATGTCAGGTCCATGAATCAAGGCAAATTGCAAGTGGTCAAACAAGAGATGGCAAAAGTGAACGTTGACATTCTACAAATCAGCAAACTAAAATGGACTGGAATGGGTGAATTTAACTCAGATGACCATTATATCTACTACTGCAGGCAGGAATCCCTCAGAAGAAATGGAGTAGCCATCATATTCAACAAAAGAGTCCAAAATGCAGTACTTGGATGCAATCTCAAAAATGACAGAATGATCTCTCTTCGTTTCCAAGGCAAACCATTCAATATCACAGTAATCCAAGTCTATGCCCCAACCAGTAATGCTGAAGAAGCTGAAGTTGAACGGTTCTATGAAGACCTATAAGACCTTTTAGAACTAACACCCAAAAAAGATGTCCTTTTCAT
>NW_011491847.1:63071-63639 GCF_000754665.1 Bison bison bison | reverse complement strand
TAAATTGAAGAAAGGAGGGAAAACCACTAGACCATTCAGGTATGACCTAAATCAGATCCCTTATGATTATACAGTAGAAGTGAGAAATAGATTTAAGGGCCTAGATCTGATAGATAGAGTCCCTGATGAACTATGGAACGAGGTTCATGACATTGTACAGGAGACAGGGATCAAGACCATACCCATGGAAAAGAAATGCAAAAAAGCAAAATGGCTGTCTGGGGAGGCCTTACAAATAGCTGTGAAAAGAAGAGAAGTGAAAAGCAAAGAAGAAAAGGAAAGATATAAGCATTTGAATGCAGAGTTCCAAAGAATAGCAAAAAGAGATAAGAAAGCCTTCCTCAGCGATCAGTGCAAATAAATAGAGGAAAACAACAGACTGGGAAAGACTAGAGATCTCTTCAAGAAAATTAGAGATACCAAGGGAACATTTCATGCAAAGATGGGCTTGATAAAGGACAGAAATGGTATGGACCTAACAGAAGCAGAAGATATTAAGAAGAGGTGGCAAGAATACACAGAAGAACTATACAAAAAAGATCTTCACGACCCAGATAATCACGATGGT
>NW_011491847.1:58017-62971 GCF_000754665.1 Bison bison bison | reverse complement strand
ATGCAGGTCAGGGAGCAACAGTTAGAACTGGACATGGAACAACAGACTGGTTCCAAATAGGAAAAGGAGTACGTCAAGGCTGTATATTGTCACCCTGTTTATTTAACTTCTATGCAGAGTACATCATGTGAAATGCAAGGCTTGGTGAAGCATATGCTAGAATCAAGATTGCTGGGAGAAATATCATTAACCTCAAATATGCAGATGACACCACCCTTATGGCAGAAACCGAAGAGGAACTGAAAAGCCTCTTGATGAAAGTGAAAGAAGAGAGTGAAAAAGCTGGCTTAAACTTCAACATTCTAAAAACTAAGATCATGGCATCCCGTTCCATTGCTTCATGGAAAATAGATGGGGAAACAATGGAAACAGTAAGAGACTTTATTTTCTCGGGCCCCAAAGTCACTGCAGATGGTGACTGCAACCATGAAATCAAAAGACGCTTGCTCCTTGGAAGAAAAGTTATGACCAACATATACAGTATATTAAAAGACAGATACATAACTTTGCCAACAAAGGTCCGTCTAGTCAAAGCTATGGTTTTTCCAGTAGTCACGTAGGAATGTGAAAGCTGGACTATAAAGAAAGCTGAGTGCCAAAGAATTGATGCTTCTGAACTGTGGTGTTGGAGAAGACTCTTGAGAGTCCCTTGGACTGCAAGCAGATCCAACCAGTCCATCCTAAAGGAAATCAGTCCTGAATATTCATTGGAAGGACTGATGCTGAAGCTGAAGCTCCAATACTTTGGCCACCTGATGCTAAGAGCTGATTCACTTGAAAAGACCCTGATGCAGGGAAAGATTGAAGGCAGGAGAAGGGGACAACAGAGGATGAGATGGTTGGATGGCATCACCGACTCGATGGACGTGAGTTTGCGCAAGCTCCAGGAGTTGGTGGTGGACAGGGAAGCCTGGCATGCTGCAGCCCATGAGGTTGCAAAGAGTCGGACACTGAACTGAACTAATAACCAGTACATCCACTGCCTGTGAAAAAGCATATCTGGTCTATCTCTAGGTGCTGCTTCCGGGTCCCTCCTGACTGAACACCTGGCAGCCAGTGTCACTGAGTCATGATTGTGTGCCAGGTGGTGTCAGTCGTGTGGGGGTCCAGGCCCACAAGGGGCCATGCTGTCTACGGAGCCAGTGCTGTGGCCATAGGTGTGCCCTCCACCCACCCTATGAGCAGAAACCACCATCCCCTTATGGATGAGGAGGCATAAGGTCAAGGAAGGCTGTGTGTTTACACGGAAGATGTAAACATGGGTGCAAATGCAGAGTTGCCTATAGACGCTGCTCTGGAAACCCCTGATTCTTTCCTGAGAACATCAAGGAGGGGACATCAGGCCACAGAGCAAACAGTTCTGTGTAGGGAGCACAGGCAGGGGCCCAACCCACAAAAACCTATAACAGCTTCCAGAATGGCAAGGGGAAGAGGCTCTTCCATCTACTAGACGTGGAGGGAAGGGGTGAGGTCTGCTGGGCTGCTCTCATCTTCGGGGACTTGCTGGGAGGCTCACATGGCTCAGCACAGCCTTGTGTGCTCACAGCTGGGCTGGGTCATGGCACACCATAAGGAGGCACCAGGCCACCCCTGCACCAGCTTCCTCCTGCACCCACCCCCCCCTACCCACCCCCACCCCTGCCAAGGTGCCTTATGTTTCTCGTTGCAACTTGGCTGGGAGGAGTGGGAGGGGACACTGCTGGCTGACTTTCTGATCTTTCCAGGGATCACACCAAGGGGTCCTCCTGGGAGTGTGGGAGCATGGCCAGGGCTCCGCATGCACGCCACGCTGATGCCTACATGGACTGGGCATCCCTGGTGGGCTGGACCAATCCCTGGATCACTGCACCTACTACCACATTGAAATATGCACTGTGTGCGGGCCTACAACCATGATGCTTGGAAGGGCGAGACTGATGGGAACTGTCCTGCCTACTGTGTAGCCTCCAGTGGCCTCCACTATAGACTCTCCAATCCTGCTGCGGACACTTCCATCCCATTAACCCCCGAGAGGCCTCCTGGGAGGGGTGAGAACCTTGTCACGAAGAGGAGACAGGGCAGGCTCTAACCACAGCAGATATAGGCAAGTACCACGGTTGCCAAGGTATTTGTCCCCCCAAAGCCCAGGACATGAGTGTCTGAGCCACGAGAGCTCCAACTGGAGGGGTCCACCTCTGCCTGCAGTTTGGGCTCACCTGGAGGTCACAGCAGGGAGAGCCCATCCTTGGGTGATCTTCCAGCTCCGCTGCCCCTCCTTGGGATGGAGTTTCTCACCTACAGGCTAATCCTAGGAAAGGGCTTTAACACCGTGGGAGCACTGTGGCCACCCTGTGTGCCCTGTGTGTCCCTGGAACCTGAGGAGCCCGCAGCACTGGGGCACCTCCAGCACTTGCACTCCCATATCATTTCACAGAAGCCAGAGACCAGGCCAGAGGGGAGGAGCTGGCCCCTTCCTGATACATGGCTAGCATGCCTATATACAGGAGGGCCCTGGACCCAGCTTAACTACAACTGGGGTCTCCTACCCCTCCTCTGGCAGCAGGCCCTGCAGATTTCAGGGCCTGGAGATCCCTACTTCTGAACCTGACTGTGAGGTTGGGGCCCAACACCACCCTGGGGGTTTTTGGAGGATCCCAAGGCTTACTGAGATGTATACTCAGGTGAAATGACAGATAAAATCAGCTGAGGGCACAGGTCAGAAGTAGGGCTGGGCGTCCACTGGATGGGACCACTCAGGGTAGCCTGAGTCATGGCTGACCTTTGACGTCAGCCTCTGCTCAGGTCTCCAAAAGCCCCACTGTGCATCAAGCCATCAGCACAGACCAACATGGACCGAGGCCCAGGGAGCACGGACACTCCCATCAGACTCAGGTGACCTCCCGGAGCCAGGAGCAGAGGCCAGTCAGCATGAGCACAGGAGGGTCAGCCAGTGTCCGTGTGCCTCAGCCCGCAGCCACTGACCACATTGTCTTGCTCTGTTCATGACAAGAGCATGGCCAGTGGAGGAAAGACGGGGTGTGGGAACAAGGCCAGGTCATCATCAGGCTGGGTGAGAAAGTCTCTGGGAAGGGAGAATGCAGCTGCCCTCGCCTGGTGAGACAGGTGGTGACGTCCACCCTGTGGTCGGTCACACCTCCCCACGTCCCGGGGCGTGGCTGCTCCTTCCCATGTCCTGAGGCAGGTTTACCCATTGCATGCAGCATGTCTGATGCCCACTCAAGCCCTGAAGGTGGGGATCGGTGTGAGTGGCCATCCCTGCACAACAGGGGGCCAACCCCAGGAGGATGTTGGGGTGAAGCACTTGGGAGCATCTGGAAGGAGCTCTCACCTGTCAGCACAGGTGGACTGAGGACCGGATAGAGGGTGAGCAAGTGGGGGAAGTGGGGGAGTCCAGGGAGGTCTGTGTCAGCCCTGAGGCTGGATGAGAAGTGTGGAGTTAGGGGCGATGGTGGTGAGGAGGTGCCTGATTCCACCCCTAGGGCAGCTGGAAACCAAATCAGATGCGGCCAAACCCCAGCCCAGAAGAGAAGGGAAGTCAAGTCACTGCTAAAAACACCCATGTGGGGTATTCGCCCTGTCTTCACTGAGGCAAGAATCCTGCAAATTTAATTGGACAGAGGGATGCGGTTGAGGTGGGAAAGTGGACACTTGGAATCTAAAGGGTTTCCTGAGGGGAACAAGGCCATAGAGAGATGGGACAGATAAGGATGGAGGAGGACATGGATGGACAGGATCAGGGATGGATGGGGACATGGATGGACAGGGTCATAAATGGATGGGGGCTGGGCATGGGGCAGGGACAGCGATGCATGGGCTTGGACAGCAAGCATCCAGAACTGGAGCACATCCATCTTCCTTCAAGCTGGACTATCCCCCACCCCAAGACTGGGCCTATAAATACCAGATACACTGAAATGAGGTTTCCATCTGGCTGGTTCCCCGAGCCTGGATGTTGCTGGGGGAACGGTCACATTTTGAAGCTCTGGTGAAAACACTGCTTTCTCTGGGGGAGTGAGTTGGTGACTGGGCCCCAATCCAAGGATGCTCTACTCCTCTGGCTGTTACATCCTTTCCTGGGTATCACTGGGGCTCTGACCTCACTCCATGGAGGATGGGAGGGAGCAGTGTTGACTTCCTGGTCCAGCTGTGCCCTTGTCTCTTGGGGAGGATTTTCTTTGTCCAGATTCAAGGACCACACTCAACACCCCCAAACCAGGAACAATGACCTGTCCTGCGATATGGGATGTGTGCGGGGACTGGTGAATCAATTCTCAGGTGACTGCACTCAAGTCCAGGGGGTAGGATAAGGGTTGGCCTACAGCCACTCACACTGTGGCTCCTGGATGGGGCCTGGAATGCCCTGGGGATGGGGCTGATGGGGGCAGCTGGCAATGACAGGGATGTTCAAGGTGCATAAATCCTGGGTCCTGGGTTTGTCTCCCCAAAGAAGAGTGGGGTTTGTGCTCAGAGAGGAGGCGGCCAGAGATGATCCTGGATTTCAACAAGCACAGGCCCCACTCCCCCACCCCAGGACCCCACATCGTACTAGATGACGGGCTGGAACATGACATGCTTACTCTTAATCCTGGAGCCTGAGGTCAAAGTGTAGGGGGCCCACTCCTCCCGCAGGTTCTCAGAATGGTCAGTTCCATGACCCTCCCAGCTCCTGGGGTTCCATCACCCCATCTCCACTGCTGCTGTCACATCACTTTGTCCCCCATGTGTCTGTGTCCAGACTTCCCCTTGTGAGGACGCCCGCCACCCACCCACATACACACACACTCTGAACATGGCTCATCAAGTGACCTCATCTCAACCCAGACAGCTCAGCAGTGACCCACCTGTACACGAGGTTCATTCATCTTCCTGGGGGCCTCTTGGGGTGACAAATGCTGATGGTCAACACAGTTCACAGGGGCAAGCTCCAAGGCAGGAATCCAGGAGCACTGTGGGG
>NW_011491847.1:41368-57854 GCF_000754665.1 Bison bison bison | reverse complement strand
GCCTCTGTATGCTCCTAGGAAGATGACCAGACATGGGTTCCTTTAAAGACTGGTCCCTGAGTTGCCTTCAGGGAGAAAGGCCTTGGTTGTGTCTGGGGATAGACTCATCAGCCTGCTGGGAAATTGAGGACCTGTGGAGCTGGACATGCCTCCTACCAGTCTTGCCTGATCTGGGATGGAGGGTGACTGCCCAGGACCTCCTGCCACAGACATGACCCTTGGCTGGGAAAAGCCAGCATGTCCCTTGGCCCATCTCTGTAGCTCTTTGTGACCCCATGGACTGCAGCACACTAGGCTTCCCTATCCTTCACTATCTCCAGGAGCTTGCTCAAATTCATGTCCATCAAGGCAGTGATGCCATCCAACCATCTCATCCTCTGTTGTCCCCTTCTCCTCCTGCCTTCAATCTTTCCCAGCATCAAGGTCTTTTACAATGAGTCAGTTCTTTGCATTGATGGCCAATGTGGTGTAACTTTAGCTTCAGCATCAATCCTTCCAGTCCATGTTCAGGGTTGATTTCTTTTAGGATTTGATCTCCTTGCTGTCCAAGGGACTGGCTTGGTCTCCTTGCTGTCTATGGGATTCCCAAGAGCCTTCTCCAACACCACAGTTTGAAGGCATCATTCTTCAGCACTCAGCCTTTTTTATTGTCCAGTTTTCACATCCATACATGACCAGTGGGAAAACAATAGCATTGACCATATGGATCTTTGTCAGCAAAGTGATGTCTCTGCTTTTTAATATGCTGTCTAGATTCGTCACAGCTTCTCTTCCAAGGAACAAGAGTCTTTTAATTTCATGGCTGCAATCACCATCTGCAGTTATTTTGGAGCCTAAAAAAATTAAGTTTCTCACTGTTTCCATTGTTTCCCCATCTGTTTGCCATGAAGTGATGTGACAGGATGCCATGATCTTAGTTTTTTTAATGCTGAGTTTTAAGTCAGCTTTTTCACACTCCTCTTTGACCTTCATCAAGAGGCTCTTTAATTCCCCTTTGCTTTCTGCCATTAGGGTGCTATCATCTGCATATCCAAGGTTATTGATATTTCTCCCAGAAACCTTTATTCCAGCTTGTGCTTCATCCAGCCCAGCACTTCGCATGACGTACTCTGCATATAAGTTAAATAAACAGGTGACAATATACAGCCTTGACGTACTCCTTTCCTGATTTGGCATGATATAAAGATGATGGAGTAGAAAGACAAGCGCTCATCTTCTCCTGGGAGAACTCCAAAACTGCAACTCACTGCTGAACCACCATCGAAAGAAGAATGTTGGATCCCACCAAAAAAAAAAAAGATACCCCACATCCAAGGGCAATGGAGAAGCCCCAACAAAACAATAGGAGGGGCAAAAGACATTTTCTCCTTGGAAGAAAAGCTATGACAAATCTAGACGTCATATTAAAAGCAGAGACATTACTTTGCCAACAAAGGTCCATCTAGTCAAAGCTATGGTATTTCCAGTAGTCATGTACGAATGTGAGAGTTGGACTATAAAGAAAGCTGAGCACTGAAGAATTGATGCTTTTGAACTGTGGTGTTGGAGAAGACTCTTGAGAGTCCCTTGGACTATAAGGAGATCAAACCAGTCAATCTTAAAGGAAATCAACTCTGAGTATTCATTGGAAGGACTGATGCTGAAGCTCCAATACTTTGGCCACCTGATGCAAAGAACTGACTCATTGGTTAAGATCCTGATGCTGAGAAAGACTAAAGGCAGGAGGAGAAAGGGATGACAAAGGATGAGATGGTTGGATGGCATCACCGACTCAATGGACATGAGTTCAAGCAAGCTCTGGGAATTGGTGATGGACAGGGAAGCCTGGGGTGCTGCAGTCCATGGGGTCACAAAGACTCAGACACGACTGAGTGATTGAACTGAACTGCACTTTCCCAATTTGGAACCGGTTCATTGTTCCATGTCCGGTTCTAACTGTTCCTTCTTTACTTGCATACAGATTTCTCAGGAGGCAGGTAAGGTGGTCTGAGAGTCCCATCTCTTTAAGAATTTTCCGCAGTTCGTTTGCTCCACTCAGTCAAAGGCTTTAGTGTGGTCAGTGAAGCAGATGTTTTCCCTTGCTTTTTCTATGATCCAACGGATGTTGGCAATGTTATCTCTGGTTCCTCTGCCTTCTCCAAATCCAGCTTGTACATCTGGAAGTTGTCGGTTCACATACTGTTGAAGCCTAGCTTGAAGGATTTTTGAGCATTACTTTGCCAGCAAGTGAAATGAGGACAATTGTGCGATAGTTTGAACATTCTTTGGCATAGCCCTTCTTGAATGAAAACTGACCTTTTCCAACGCTGTGGGCACTGCTGAGTTCTCCACATTTGCTGGCACGCTGAGTGCAGCTCTTTCACAACACGAACCTGGAGCGCACCGGAAGTGCAGTCTGAGCCCTGGGCCGCCTCTCCTGAAGCGGCTGGCTCCTGGTGCGTATTTCCGGCGCGACGGCGGACGCGGAAAGGACGCAGGGACTCTGTCAGGCGCTCCGCATCTCGCCTGCTCGGCGGCGGGGGAGTCGAGGGCCTCTACTCCTGGGCGAGAAGTGACCCGGTGCCCGGGAATCCGGATCTCGGAGCGGAGGGTGGGCACGATGCGGCTGGGCTCCGGGACCTTCGCTGCCGGCTGCGTCGTGATCGAGGTCCTCGGCGTCGCGCTGTTCCTCCGGGGCTTCTTCCCGGCTCCCGTCTTTTCCGGAGCGGAGCGGCAAGCAGAGTCCCCGGCGCCCGAACCCTCTGCTGGTACGACTGCGCCCCCCTCCCCACAGCGTCTCTGCTCCCCGGGCCCTACTTTGCCCTTACGAGCCTCGCCTCTTCATCTTCTGCCCGGGGCTCCCGGGGGGTCTCTTCCATTCTGATCCCGACCCCCTAGGATCCCCTTCTTGCCGCTCCAGCCTCCTTTTCTGTATCCTACAACTTTGTGGCCAGCACCAGTACCAGCCGCACTAAGATCTTCGTCCCTGGTCACCGCAAAGTAAGCTCTCTGTACCCGTAAAAAGTAAGACTCTCCCCAGCTGTACTCATCCAGTGAACCGCAACCCCCTTCCCTGAGCAGATGTTTGGGTCACTCCCTGTTCCAGGCATCCTTTTTGCTCAGTAAGACACAGCAGGTAAGATTCCTGCGACCTCTCGTGTTTTCTTCTGTGGCATTCCTCCAAGGGCCCGTTTTTTCCAGTAAAGACCTCCCTGCGTAGAGCCCTCAAATACCCAGCAATAAATATTAGGTAAAAGAACTCGCGTTTTGGCCCAAGTCCACACAATACTAGCTAATAACTATGGAAAGACAGTTTGTAAATGCTCGCCCGTCCGTTCCCTGCAGCACTGTTTGTATCAAGCTCCCTGATATCCCGTTGTAGGACTCGCAAGAAGGAACTCCTCGGTGTCAGTGCACCCCACAATGCTAAGGACAATTCTCTCCTCTCTACGGGGGCTCCTGAGCTTACATGTCACCCACCCTCTGACCCCAGCATTGTTTCCCAAGAACAGGCCCTTTCCTTTGGGTCAGGATGTGTAGATGTGACAGAGTATGTGCTGGAGAAGTAGGGAGAAACCAGATTATAAAGTTCCTGGATACTAAAAAAGAGTTTAAAATTCAATTTCCTTTTTCATTTTCAAACACTTTAGGAGCCAGTTCCAACTGGACCGAGCTTCCACCACCGCTCTTCAGTAAAGTTGTTATTCTGCTGATAGATGCCTTGAGAGATGATTTTGTGTTTGGATCAAAGGGTGTGAAATTTATGCCCTACACAACTTATCTTGTGGAAAAAGGATCATCTCTCAGTTTTGTGGCTGAAGCAAAGCCACCTACAGTTACTATGCCTCGAATCAAGGTAAGCAGTTTGACTTAATATATTATAGATCATGGTTTGGCTCTTTGAGAGCTTTAGAAGAATGTTCTATTGTCTTTTACTTGGAGTCCCAGTTTTAGCTAAGTGGAAACTACTTTGGTGCTGTCCTCCTGGCTGGGGCAATAGAATGCTGATGAAGCCTTCCAGAGACTGGAACTAAGACTCATGATTTATGCCCTCTGTCAGGTAGCCAGAGCTCATGCTTCATGGGAAGCATAACAGATTTAGAGCCAGATCTTCTCGGCCAGTCTAATCCAAGAGATACCATCTTCTTTGCTAGCCTGCTGTTTTTAATCATCAGTGAGTCAGTCAGATTTCTGAGAGGAGCCTCTAGGGTTATCTACTTCAACCTCTTGATTTTATGGATGAGGAAGCAAACTCAAATAAATTAAATAACTCATCCAGTATCTTAGTATATACAGTGACCAAATCAGCATGCCCTGGCCTCAGCAGATATCTCTGCTTTTACTGTATAAACCACCTTCAGGTGTTCAGCCTAGTGGGTGAGACTTGACATGCAGTGCTTTACTCAAGAACTATAGAGAAAGGAAAGGATAAAGCTTTATTTATTGGCTCACAAACTTTTTTCTGAATCCCTTCATGGGATTCAGTGAAGAACAAGACAGCAACTATCCTAAACTCATGAAGCTTACTTTCTAATTGAGGGGACAGAAAATATGTAAGTATACAAATAAATAGTCAGAACAGTTTCAGTAAGTGGTAAGTGCTACAGAAGAAATTGAGGAAGAGAACATGAAGAGGGTGATGGGCAGTGGCAGAGGCCCCCTCTAGTTAGGTTGCTCAGGAACAGCTTCTCAGTGAGCAGTCATTCTGCTGAAGAGTCCCGTGGAAGCTGAAAGAAAGGCATCCAGGCTCATGACCATCAGGATCACTGATTCTCTGTCTGTCCTGTCAGCAGAAGTGTGGAAGGAACTCATTCCTCTGTCATTTTGATAGGAAAAGTGTCACTAGGAATCTGGGCGGTTTTGTAAGGAAAAGTATCTGAGCATGCCTGCTCTAGGTTCTGTTCAGTCCTGCATATCGACCAGTGTGGTCCTCCTTTCTCCAGGTTGCTTCATTTCACCAAACCAGTGTTTTGTGTTGGGTCCTTGTAGGTTCTTGTTCCTCATTCTTCACCAGTGAGGAAATAGTATACAGGAACTCCATCCTGGAGTTAGGGGTTTACAGCTCTGGAATTGATAGGATCAGGTAAGGCACACATAAAGAGTGTGTCCCCTGCCCTGCTTCCACTAAGGGAAGGGACTTAGTTCATCTGGAGGTGCTGATACAATTGTCATGAAACACAGTTTTAAAATTTCAAGACTGATGTCTCTAGTGAAAAGTGAAAATGAAGTTGCTCAGTCGTGTCCGACTCTTTGTGACCCCATGGACTGTAGCCTACCAGGCTCCTCTGTCCATGGGATTTTCCAGGCAAGAGTACTGGAGTGGGGTGCCATTTCCTTCTCCAGGGGATCTTCCTGACCCAGAGATTGAACCCAGGTCTTCTGCCTTGCAGGCAGACGCTTTACTGTCTGAGCCACCAGGGAAGTTCCTAGTAGCGTGTTCAAACTCTATTCTGTGTTAAGATTATACAGTAAGTGAAAGTAAAAGTAGCTCAGTCGTGTCTGACTCTTTTTGACTCCATGGACCATACAGTCCATGGACTTCTCTAGGCCAGAATACTCGAGTGGGTAGCCTTTCCCTTCTTCAGGGGATCTTCCCAACCCAGGAATCAAACCAGGATCTCCTGCATTGCAGGTGGATTCTTTAGGAACTGAGCTATCAGGGAAGCCAAGATTATACAGTAACTTACTTCTATAACAATGTAACTAACTCATGAATGCCTTTCCTTTTGGGGGAATTTGTAGTTGTCATAATGAGCAGTTACCACTGGCTGCAGCATGCCCGTGGTGCAGGCACTGTTTTCTGCCCTCTGACCACAGCCCATGGGCAAGGCTCCGTGACGTCGGCGCCACTCTCTTCGTTTCCTGGATGAGGAAGCAGGATTTAAGTGGTGAAAATCTCACAGCTGACATTAGAAACCGAGCATGAGCCTGTGCTTGTCTGCTTCCAGAACCTCTGCTGGTCACACGTGTTCTCAGTGACACTGCAGAATGAGGTGGCCAGGCCAGATTCTCTTTCAGTCGTCCCTGCAGAGCCCTCCTTAATTCTCAGAAGACAAGAAACTACTGCTCCCAAGACCACAGCAGCCCCGGGAAGGCCTCCAAGGGGCTGACAGAAGGGCGCTCACTCAAAGTTCCAAGGCTCTCAGCTGTAACTCGGTTGCTGCCTGCGTGTGTCCTGGGTTGAAGGGGATACCAGCTAGTCCCGCCCTTCTTGAAAATGTCAGTGTGAGCTCAGACTAGTGGGGGGAGGAGGAGGGAAGTGTCTTATGAAAGCCCAGAGGGAGGGATGGACAGATTCGACCCTAAGTGGTAGAAGACATCATAAACAAAAGTCAACTGACGATAAAGGAGGGAAATCATTTACAGTTAACACAGCAAACGATGTAAATCCCATAGTATGTCAGGAAGATCTGGTCAGAGGCAACAGTGTGGTGGCAGCTGGACAAAGGATGTAAAGAATCCACAGGAAGAGACTGAAAGGGAGAGAGTCTTACCTCTGCTAGTAATCAGCTCAAAGGCGCCTATACAGTCTGTCTAGCACACTGTAGACACCGAAAGGCTGATGATAACACTCTTCACAAGAAATGAGGCGAACAGATCTCTTTACACTGTTCATGTGACTGAATTAGACTCAGCCTGGACTACTCCCACCCTCGTCCAGTCTGCTATGATCTCAGCCTGTAAAACCCTTGCCAGCACCTCTTCTCACCCAGAACCTGTCTGAACAGATAGGTCGCTCTGCTCCACTCCCAGCAACCCCCAGCGGCTCACACTGTGCCTCCTAACTCAGGCCTCAGGGTGCGTGGTCCTGCCTTTGTTCTCTCTTCAGCCTCATCTAAGCCCGTTTCCCTATCCTGTGTCTTTTATCCAGCAGATCACAGGTTCCCCACGGGTGCCACCCCCTTTCACGGTGGGGTTTTCACAGTTTGCTGTGTTTCACTCTGGAAAGCCCCACTTTGCCTCACCTAGACGACACTATGCCTTCACACCACAGCTCCAATGGCACTTCCAAACTGGAAGCTTTTTAAAAGCAGTGGTCATTAAATCAGTCTTGGATAAATATACTGTACCTCCAAACTCTGGAGTACTGTTTAAGAAAAAAAAAAAAGGTGAAATACCTGTATGCTTTCTGCAGAAAGATTTAAGTGAAAAAAGCAAGTTGCAGAATTATTTATATAGTTACCATTTTGATAAAATGTATACTTTATATATTTGTGATTATATACATACAGAACAAAAGGATGAAAAGATATTCATCCAAAGTAACTGGTTGCCTTTAGAGAGCAGATTTTTCAGATGAAAAGGTCAAGTTTTAAAAAATAACCTCATTGAGACAGAGTTTTCATACAGTACAGTATAACATAATTTGATGAGCTTTAACAGCTGTATACATCTGTGTGACTCCCACCTCAGCTCTGGGTTCTGATCCCCGTCCCAGGAGTGGTGGCGGTTGTCACTGTTGTTTTGGTGGCTTGCTGAAGCTGGTTCTAGAGTCTGTTTCTCATGAGATCCTGAGATGTACACTCACAGATGTCTGCTCTTGTTTGTTTTTTTAAAGCTAGTCTTCCTGAGGGGCAGCCAGGTGAGCATGGCTGAGTGATGACCCAATGACTGGTCAGAGGTTGTGCTTAAACACACATGTGATGTGGCCTCTGCCCTCGGCAAAGGGACCGGTGTGTGGTTTGGGCCACACACTCATCTTCAGTCAGTTTATGCATCTCCCTAACTTACTATCTGTCTGAGCAAGTCTCAAACAGCTGGAAGGAACAGATAGCTCTCTCAGTTATCCGAACAGTGCTCTCTGTTCTCTCCTGGGTGTACCCTCACCCCATGTATGCACGCAGCCTTCCAGATTCCAGGATTGTGTGGGAGCTCACAGAGGTCTGCAGCAATCATCCCATACCCCAGACTCCATTTCTGCATTTTCTGTTCTGTGTTTCTACAACCAGCATTGACGCCTCAGAGAGCCATGACGGCCTTCCCTGTTTTCAGTTTGTCCCTGGCATGGGACTTTTCGATGGAGCGCCGAATTGGGTGGGCCCCTCCTGGTACTCATGGCTAAGTGTGCGAGAGGGGAACTTGTTTTTCAGTCACTAAGTCATGCCTGACTCTTTTCAACCCCGTGGACTGGAACACACCAGGCTCATCTGTCCATGACTATTTCCCAGGGTTTGCTCAGATGCATGTCTCTTGAGTCAGTGATGCTATCTAACCATCTCATCCTCTGCTGCCCCCTTCTCCTTTTGCCTTCAATCTTTCCCAGCATCAGTCTTTTCTAATGAGTTGGCTCTTTGCATCAGGTGGCCAAAGTGTTGGAGCTTCAGCATCAGTCCTTCCAGCAAATATTCAGGTTGATTTCCTTTAGACTGGTCTGATCTCCTTGCAGTCCAAGGGACTCTCAGAAGTCTTCTCCAGCACCACAGTTCGAAGGCATTCTTCAGCTCTCAGTCTTCTTTATGGTCCAACTCTCATATCCATACAGGACTACTGGAAAAACCATAGCTCTGACTATATGGGCCTTTGTTGGCAAAGTCACTGTCTGCAGTGATTTTGGAGCCCAAGAAAATAAAATCTACCACTATGTACAGTTTTTCCCCTTCTATTTGCCATAAAGTGATGGGACCAGATGCCATGATCTTAGTTTTTTTAATGTTGAATTTCAAGCCAGCTTTTTCACTCTCTTTCTCCTTCATCAAGAGGCTCTTTAGTTCCTCTTCACTTTCTGCCATTAGAGTAATATCATCTGCATATTTGAGGTTACTGATATTTTTCCTGGCAGTCTTGATTCCAGCTTGTGATTCATCCAGTCGGGCATTTCACATGAGGTACTCTACATAGAAGTTAAATAAGCAGGTGACAATATATAGCCTTGGCGTACTCCTTTCCCAATTTTGAACCAGTCCAGGTTTCTCAGAAGGCTGGTAAGGTGGTACTCTCATCTCTTTAAGAATTTTCAACAGTTTTTTGTGATCCACACAGTCAAAGTCTTTCGTGTACTCAGTAAAGGAGGAGATGGGGTTTTTTTGTGTTTGCTTTTGTTTTTTGGTTTGTTTGTTTGTTTTCAGAATTCTCTTGCTTTTCTCCATGATCCAGTGATTGTTGGCAATTTGATCTCTGGTTCCTCTGCCTTCTTTAAACCCAGCCTGTACATCTGGAAGTTCTCAGTTCATGTACTGCTGAAGGCTAGCTTGAAGGATTGTGAGTATAACCTTGCTAGCATGTGAAATGAACACAATTGTGCAGTAGTTTGAACATTCTTTGGCATTGCCCTTCTTTGGGATTGGGATGAAAACTGACCCTTTCTAGTCCTATGGCCACTGCTGAGTTTTCCAAATTTGCAGGCATATTGAGTGCAGCACTTTAACAACATCATCTTTTAGGATTTTAAATAGCTCAGCTGGAATTCTGTCACCTCAGCCCATGATAAAACACCACAAGTACTCACAGCTTCTACTGGAATTTGTTTTGAACAAGAACGTTTCAGTGTGTATATCCTTACTGAGTTTTTAAAGTCCTGTAGTGGTTGTTTTTGACAGTTATATCCAGATTTATCGTTGCTCTTGGGGGAGAGGATTTGCCAAGTTCCTCACTCTCCAAGTCCAAGATTAATTCATTTTTGTTAATTTGCTGATAGAGAGGTCTTGGCAGAATTGTTACACTGTTCACATTGTCCAGATTCCTATTTATTTTTTATCACACAGGTCCCTGGATGCCAGTGTTGTGGGTTGCAAGCTCACTCCAGATCCCAAAGACCCGTGACCCATTTAGACTCTGCTCAACTGCAGGGGTGGGGTGGGGGAGTGATTGACTTAATTCTGTATCAGAAAGTTGTGAGGACATGTTACACCCACCCACTTTTTCAATAATTATGGTGTGTTGGCGGTGGGTTGGTGGCGGCGGCGGGGGGAATGTGTCCTACCAGCATCCCTGAGCCAGTTTACTGTGAGATAATTCTTGTCTAGAGGCTGCTTTCCTCCCTGGGTGAGTGGGAAGCTATTCTTTCTCAGGGGTGAACAATAGAATTGCTGGATTTTAGGGTCAGGAGTTTGCTTGTTGCATGAAGCAGATCTGAAGCTTAGGTGAGGACCAGTCAGTGGGTTTGGATATACAGAGTTCTTCCCGCCCTTTGCCATCTGCTTCAGTTCTTAAAATCCATCACTGCCTTTTTGACCACAGCTATCATCTGGCTACCCCACAGCCGCCTCCTTTATCCTCTCATTAACTGAAATATGGTCAGTTCTTCACTACTTAGTTTGCTGGTTTTTCTCAGAATCTGTGCCCTGCTTTGTCTTAACACTGACCCAGCCTTCAGTACTGGGGTCACTTTAGCTTTATGCTTGCCTCCTTTAGTCATCAAGTCATTTCTGTCCCTGATCACCACACCACACTTGGACACCATGGGCAGATTCCATGGACTGACTCCTGAGTGCTCCCTCCTACAGGCGTTGCTGACAGGGAGCCTCCCTGGCTTCATCGATGTCGTCAGGAACCTCAATTCTCCTACGTTGATGGAAGACAATGTGATCACACGAGCCAAAGCTGCTGGGAAAAGAATCATCTTTTATGGAGATGAAACATGGGTGAAATTATTTCCAAAGCATTTTGTGGAATATGATGGAACAACCTCTTTTTTTGTATCAGATTATACAGAGGTTAGTTTTTAAGAAAAATATATCCAATGAGACAGCCTGGTACCCTGTTCTTAGCAAGGGGCAACATTGCATTGTATGTGGCTTTTATTAATACAATAAGAATAGTATGGAGAGATTGAAAAACTTGTTCCTTCCCATTATCAGCTCCAAGCCAGAAATATAAACCCTGACACAGGTGTGAGCTTAGTTCTCTGACCCTAAAGCCCAGATGGATACCTGTCAATGGGTACCAACAGTCAGGAAGGGCTTCCCAGGAGGAGTCCCTCAGCCTGAGTTTGACAGCATCTGTGCATGGCAGAGCCCGAGGTCTCCATGGTCTGCCAGGGATCATGCCTCACAGCTGTTTTATGGGGTTGGCAGCATGAGTGTGCTGGGTGAGCCTGGTCCCAAGAGGCATCGACCCTGGGCTGGGTGTGCAGCCTCCAAAGAGGAAAAGGGCATAATTAGACCCACAGTGAGAAAGCTGGCCCTTGGGGCAGAGGCACCACAAGTCTGAGCTGGCGTTGGATGGGTCCATTTGCTTGGCCTTATGGAGTGTCTGCTTCACTGAAGGTGACCTGTATAGACACAGCAGTTACTGCCCTTCCTGCGTATGACCACTCAAAAGTACTTCTCTTCATGGTAGATTCTTCAGTGGAAGGGAGAAAGGCCATCTGAGGAGTCAGGGCTCTCCAGGCTAATGGGTCTGTCGGGGGCTGTTTGAGTGGGAACCACTGAGTGTGTGTCTCTTTCCTCCCTGAATAGCGTTCTTACAGGACACACATGCCCTCAGCTTCACTCCGCTGGTTTCTTGAACCCTGGGCATTGTTCTGTCTTACCCAACTGCCCTTAGCCTTTAGTTGCCTCGTAATGACCTGGTACCTGTTGAACTTGGTCATCTGGTCAGCTTTAGTTTATGCTCCAGTAGTGATCTTACAGAATTGTTCTGTCAGAACAACCCTTGTGCATTTAAATTATAATATGTTGTGTTCATAACTTAGAGACATAGAAATATTAATGAAAGCTTGATCTAATGCAAACATTTTTTAAGACAGTTTTTATTTTGGAGGTTTGTTTTGTTTTGTGGTCTTTGCAAACTCCCACGATTCTGAGTACCTAAAAAAAACCACTAGATTTGAAAATAACCATGTCACTTTTCATTGAAGAGTAAACACAAAGGAAATTAGGGAAGCTATTGATATGTGCTTTTTTCCCTTTAAAGGTGGATAATAATGTTACAAGGCATTTGGATAAAGTACTAAAAAGGCAGGATTGGGATATGTTAATCCTGCACTACCTCGGGCTGGACCACATCGGCCACATTTCTGGGCCCAGCAGCCCCCTGGTTGGGCACAAGCTCAGTGAGATGGACAGCATCCTGATGAAGATCCACACCGCACTGCTGGCAGAGGTGAGCCTGTCAAGGTGCCAGTGTTTCCTGGGGGAAGTGGAGCTTCCGAAGTGAACTCAGGCGACCTTGCGTGAGCTTCATGCCCACCAGCACTCAGGCAACCTTCACCTACAGTAGCACCTGCCATGTGCTGGGCGCTGTACCCAGCAGCCCTGCCGAAGAGTGGCTCTTAGTATCTCCACCTGTTCATCCAGATAATTTCTCCTGAATGCCTTGTGTCACTGTGCCTGTACAGACACTTGAGGAGCTTAGCCTCTAGCCAGGAGGGAACACAGGGAGCGTAATCAGTGAGTCAGAGGTGTCCCAGACAGAAGTTGATACTGTAGCAGAACATAGGGCGGGAGGAGTGTACATGTGAGAGAAAGGCCAAAAGTTTAAACTGCATGATCAGAGCAGTCTTTGAGGACATGTGAGTGGTGAGCAGAGGCTTGAAGCCGGTGGGAGTGCCAGTAAGCCATGTATGAAGGTATGTTCCAGGCAGAGAAGCAGCACGGGCAATTTGGAGCCTGTCAGGTCCATCCCACGGGCAGCAGGAGCCACCGGCCAGAGCCCTAGGGGCAGAGGGCAGCTGTGTGTGACAGATAAGAAGACTGCCCTGTGCTCTGTGACCTCCATTTAATCCCGTTTGTCTTACTTAAGACAGTACTGTTGTTAGTTTTGGGGGTTTTTTTGGCCATGTGTGGCATCTTAGTTACCTGACCACGGATCATACCCAAGCCCCCTGCAGTGGAAGGGCAGAGTCCTAACCACTGGACTGCCAGAAAGTGAAAGTGAAGGTCACCTAGTCGTGTCCGACTCTTTGTGACCCCATGGACTATTCAGTCCACAGAATTCTCCAGGCCAGAATACTGGAGTGGGCAGCCTTTCCCTTCTCCAGGGGATCTTCCCAACCCAGGGATCGAACCCAGGTCTCCACATTGCAGGCAGATTCTTTACCAGCTGAGCCCCCAGGGAAGCCCCTGGACTGCCAGTGGAGTCCCTGTTTATGACATTACTTGACCTTGACCCTTTAATCTGTAAGTTCATAGATTAGAAAAAATAATAACAGTAACTCATTTAGAAAGAGCTACTATTTACAAAGCAAAGCTGAAATCTGAAGTAGTTTTCTTAACAAGATCATGTGTTCTCCCCAGTCTGGGTACAGTTGAAATGCCTTCCCTTTGCCTCACAGGAGAGAGATCCTCTGTTGCCCAGTCTGCTGGTTCTCTGTGGTGATCATGGCATGTCTGAAGCTGGAGGCCATGGAGCCTCTTCCATGGAGGAAGTAAACACTGCTCTGGTCTTGGTTAGCTCTGCATTCGAAAGGAAGCCTGGTGAGATTTGGGTGTTTAACAGTTTAAACCTGTACTTTATTTCTTTGTTTTCTATACTTTGATTTTAATTTTAAAAATCATTTTTAGAACCTGTGTAAGTTTGAAAAACCCTGAATAATGAGAATGAAAATTAATGGGGCAGGACCAGTCAGGATTTGGAGTTTATGTTTCCTGCCCTGATTCCTAAAATACAGATGTTCCTTTTGTGAATTGTGTGGTGTGAATGTCACTGCCTGGAAATCTAAATAATAAAAAGTGCCAGAGGCTTAGGGACATCTGAACTGCATGTATGAATTGAGAGAAACATAAAAAATTAAACTTAAGAAAAAGAATCTATTATTTGAGACTATCTTGAATAGATAGCAATGTCAGCTAGAGTCGTAGGGCCAGTCAGAGTAGAACTGTCTGAGAGCCCATTGTCAGCATTGCGACACACCTCAGCTCTCCAACCCAGGCACACCGGCCCCTCACTCAGCACAGGCCTGCACAAGACCCCTGCCGCCTCCCTTTAGGACATGCAGGCCATCAGCTCACGGCTGTTTCCACGCTGGACACTGGTACTTTTCAGCACCATTGGCCCTGCTGACCCCTGGTCCTGGAACTTCCCACCTGTTTGGGTCCCCTCCACCTCTCACTCTGCTGTCCAGTCCTCTTGGCTGGCTCAGCAACCTTGCCCTAGCCTTTTTTCTGGACTGCCTCTGTTTGATTCTGCGTTTACCCCTGAGATGATCGCATGCTCTTCCATGGTTTTAAGTGCCATGAATGGGCTCACACCTGTTGGATTTATCCTCCAGCTGTGCCTCTTTCTCGCCCTCCAAACTGTCAGCCCCACTTCCTACTGACGCCCTCTTGGATCTCCCACAGGGAGAGCAGATGAGACCCCCGCACCTGCACTCGGCCCTCCCTGTGTCCCCATCAGCGGATGGTGCCATTCACACAGTTCTTCAGGTTGGAAACCTGGATGTCTGCCTTGGTCTGCCCTCTCCCTGCTCCTCACCTGTGCCAGTCTGTCCCAGGCTCCCAGACATACCACCTTTTAGAAGCTGAACCTCGGATAAAGTAAAAACCCCACTTGAGGCTTCTTGCCTCCCTCACAGCCTTGTCTGGAGGCACATCCCCATTCCTCATCGTATCCTGGCCTCTCCCACACGTCCTCCAGGTGTTAAGCTCTTCCTCACATGCCCTGACCCGTCCTCCTCAGCCCCTCAGCCTGCTCATACGCTCGTCCTTGGTCACCTGCCCTGAGGTCGTCTCTCACAGCACTCGTCCAGTCCACCATCATCCTTATCATGGTTTATAATCACAGAATGAACTGTGTGACTCGTGAACATCCGCCTTCTCGCTGTGAGCTAGAGTGGGGCAGGGCCAGGTCTGTTTTATGCATCACTGTGTGCCTTGGGCCTCAGCATTGCCTGATGTTTAATGGGTGCTGAAAATATTGAATGAATGAATCTTCCACTTGAGCCGGGACCGGCTGGGGAAGAAGCTCCACCCGTTTCCTTTTGTCTGTTTACAGCACTACCTCCTGTTAGACGTCTGACTCCAAAGGCATCAGGTATTGGCTCCCCTGAGCCTTTACTGGGTGCCCAGCTGGAGCCTGCCTTCCAGTGAGTGTGCACAGCACCCACGGGAGCACTGGCCTCCGACACAGGCACACCCAGAGCAGGGTCCCGTGGGGCTTGTCTACCTCAGTGAGAGCCCTGGGCCAGATGCACCCTCTGCATCCATCTGTCCACCCATCCTGCAGACGACACTGAGCACCCGCAGTCAGCTGGGCTCTGTGCTGGCACTGTAGACAGGGAGCTTATAGTCTGAGGAAGAGCAGGGACAGGGAGGCTGGCCTGTTGTCATTAATATTATAGGAATCTTAGGGTTATTTTTAACTTAACTGCTGATGTTTCATGGCTCAGATGGGCATTTAAGGATATCCTCCCTGGGAGGTCTGACACGTCTTTAGGAAGGGCCAGGGTGGCTGTGCCTAGGGACTGCCTGCGTGGGCTGCTCACATGGCTGACCTCAGTGCCCACAGTAAGCTCTTCCTTGTTTTGTTGACTTGTTTGTTTGCTTTGAGAGTAGTTATAGTCTGTGTTCTTATCAAGCTTATTTTTTGAGCCAGGACTCCACACCTGCCGTTTAGTTCATTCAGAGTTGGTTAGCCATCGTTAGTGTCAATTTTGGGATATAGCGTCACCTCTTTACTGGTCACCTCCACTTCCTCCAACCCACTATCATCCCCATCCTCAGCCACCACCAAACACTAATCTTCCTGTCTCTACAGATTTGCCTTTTCTGGACGTTCCATACAAATAGAGCCCTGTAATAAATGGTCTTATGTGACTGTGGTGCTGCAGAAGACTCTTGAGAGTCCCTTGGACTGCAAGAAGATCAAACCAGTCAATCTTAAAGGAAATCAACCCTGAATATTCATTGGAAGGACTGATGCTGAAGCTCCAATACTTTGGTCACCTGATGGGAAGAGCCAGCTCACTGGAAAAGACCCCGATGCTGGGAAGGATTGAGGGCAGGAGAAAGGTGCAACAGAGGATGAGATGGTTTGATGGCATCACCAATTCAATGGACATGAACTTGGGCAAACTCCGGGAAATGGTGAGGGACAGGTAAGCCTGGTGTGCTGCAGTCCATGGGGTCACAAAGAATCGGACACTACTTGGCAACTGAACAAAACAACAACAATAAATGGTCTTGTGTGACCAACTTCTTTTACTGGGGTAATGTTTTCCGGGTTCATTCATCCTGTAGCAGGTGTCAGGACTTCATTCCTTTCTTTTGCTGAATAGTATTCCATTGTATATATGTTCTACATTTGTTTATCCACCCATCAACTGATAGATGTTTGGGTTGTTTCCACTTTTTGGAAACATGGCATGCCATTTCTATATGTTGTAGGCTGACAATGTATATATATGGTTTGATACATACATACATACAGTTTTATATAATTGTTTTGGAATTTAAGAGAAAAATACATTTTATGCTATCTTTTATGCAGTCCATGGGGTCGCTAAGAGTCAGACATGACTGAGCGACTTTACTTTCACTTTTCACTTTCATGCATTGGAGAAGAAAATGGCAACCCACTCCAGTGTTCTTGCCTGGAGAATCCCAGGGATGGGGGAGCCTGGTGGGCTGCT
>NW_011491847.1:38904-40080 GCF_000754665.1 Bison bison bison | reverse complement strand
TCTGTTTCTCAGATTGTATAATTGTTTATTGTATAATTATTTAATTTTTATCAGTCTGTCTTTGCTGATTCTTCTGCCAGTTGAAAATCTGCTATTGAGCCTTCATAGTAAATTTTTCATTTCAGTTATACTTCTCACCTTCAAAGTTTCCATCTAATTCCTAACCGTTTATTGATAACCTCTGAAGGATGGGACCCTGCCATCATACCTGCCTTTACTACCTCCCTAGGCAAGGAGATCTGCCTGTTCCCTGTAGTTCTTTGACCACATTTGCAGTGACTGCTTGGAAGACTTTGTCTGTTAACTCTGACATATGGACCCTTCCCAAGATGCTTGTACAGCCTGCTTTTTTTTTCTCTTTCTTTCAGCTATACTTTCCTGTTTCTTTGCATAATTGCATGTAGTTTTTTATGAAAACCAAACATTAAATGCTATATTGCAGTAACTCTAGCCCTCCTCACAGGGCCTGTTGTCATTGTTTTATTTTTGTTGTTCAGTTGCTCAGTCGTGTCTGAGTCTTTGTGACCCCATGGACTGCAGCACGCCAGGCTTCCCTGTCCTTCACCATCTTCTGGAGCTTGCTCAAACTCATGTCCATTGAGTCAATGATGCCATCCCACCATCTCATCCTCTGTCGTCCCCTTCATCTCCTGCCTTCAAACTCTCAACTTCAGGGTCTTTTCTAATGAGTCGGCTCTTTGCATTAGGTGGCCAAAGTATTGGAGCTTTAGCTTTAGTATCAGCCTGTCCAATGAACATACAGGGCTGATCTCCTTTAGGATTGACTGGTTTGATCTCCTTGTAGTCCAAGGGGCTCTCAAGAGTCTTCTCCAACACCACAGTTCAAAAGCATCAATTCTTCTGCACTCAGCTTTCTTTGTAGTCCAACTCTCATATCCATACATGACTACTGGAAAAACCATAGCTTTGACTAGGCGGACCTTTGTCAGCATAGTAATGTCTCTGTTTTTTAATATGCTGTCTAGGTTTGTCATAGCTTTTCTTCCAAGGAGCAAGCGTCTTTTAATTTCGTGGCTGCAATTACCATCTGCAGTGATTTTGAAGCCCCAAAAAATAAAGTCTCTCACTGTTTCCATTGTTTCCCCATCTATTTGCCACGAAGTGATGGGACCAGATGCCATGATCTTAGTTTTTTGAAGTTGAGTTTTAAACCAG
>NW_011491847.1:37067-38462 GCF_000754665.1 Bison bison bison | reverse complement strand
TCAATGAAGCAGCTGTTTTTTTCTGGAATTCTCTTGCTTTTTCTATGATCCAGCAGATGTTGGCAATTTGATCTCTGGTTCCTCTACCTTTTCTAAATCCAGCTTGAACATCTGGAAGTTCTTGGTTCATGTACTGTTGAAGCCTAGCTTGGTTGATTTATTGAGTACTTTGACTAGACCGCTCCAGTGAAACCTTGACCCCCACACATGCAATCTCTGCCATCATCCCTGTGAGGGCACTGCAGCCTGGGAATTGGCGGAGCCAGCAGAGCTCTATGATGGTCACTTTCCATGGTGACCCTGAAATGTTGCCTTTCTTGCTGTCAGACCCACCCAGCTGTTGGCTCCACTTACTGCAGGCTGACTGCACCCTCGTTTTTGACAGTTGATAATCAGTGTTCTCCGCGGTCCGATCTCATCACATTTGGGCAACTTTGCAAGAGTCTTTCTCAAGGCCAGTCTTTAAGGTTGTTCTGATACCAGGGGAGCCCTTCTTGGCTAATACACTTGCAGCTGGCCTGTGGTTCAGCTTGTTGCTCTCAGGAAGCTGCCAGCTTCCTCTTAGTTACTTATCTCCAAAACCTCCATAGTTTTCAAGAGCACCCTTAGGCTTGAATTGCTCACATTCTTCTTAAAATAATTTCAGTTGTTGTTGACATGTCTCTAGGTCTCCTCTGACTTACAAGTCTCCATCCCCATCCTGTTTTATCGTGATTATTTGTTGAAGAATTTGGTTAGTTGTCCTGTGGAGTCTCTTTCTGCATTGTCTGTTAACATGTCCTCTGTTCACCTGGTAAATCCCACCTGACCTGGAGGCATGAGTAGATTCAGATCCTGTGGTTTTGATTGTTTTAGGCCAGGTTGTGGTTAGTAGGAAGCACACAGGGTGATTTGATTAACATTACTTGTAGAAGGTCAGATTTAAGAATGACTACCATCACACATGTCCTAGAGCCTGTCACCTAAACCGTTTTCTTTTTTCTAGGTGATGTCAGACATCCAACACGCGTTCAACAGACTGATTTGGCTGCAACACTCTCAATAGGCCTGGGTCTGCCGATTCCGAAGAGCAACACTGGCAGTCTTATGTTCCCAGTTGTAGAAGGAAGACCAATGCGGGAACAGCTGAGGTTCTTACATTTAAATACAGTACAGCTTAGCAAGTTGTTGCAGGAGAATGTTCCATCATACAACAAAGGTAAGCCAGTTAGCAGCTGCCAGTATGTGCGTCCTGCTGTATGCTTGCGTGGTGCTGGGTGTTGTCCTGCTGCTCCCGTGATGGGCACTGCAGTGGTCCTTGCGCGTTACTTCTTATTAGTCAGTTCTTCGCATCAGGTGGCCAAAGTATTGGAGCTTCAGCTTCAGCATCATTCCTTCCAGTGAATATTCAGGCTG
>NW_011491847.1:35760-36967 GCF_000754665.1 Bison bison bison | reverse complement strand
AAGCATCAGTTCTTCGGTGCTCAGCTTTCTTTATGGTCCAACTCTGTCATCCATACATGACCACTGGAAAAACAGTAGCTTTGGCTAGACAGACCTTTGTTGGCAAAGTTATGTTTCTGCTTTTTAATATGCTGTCTAGGTTGGTCATAGATTTTCTTCCAAGGAGCAAGGGGCAAAAATCGCATTTAGAATCAAACCCCATATCTGCCAGAGGCGCTTGGAGGGCTCAGACAAAATCTTGGGTGCACCAGGACCGAGAGACCCCACAGAGACTGAGCCAGACCTTCTTTTGAGTGGGTCTCCTGTGGAGGCATGGATCAGCAGTGGCCTGCCACAGGGGCAGGGGCTCTGGCCACAGCAGATGTGGGTCATGGAGCATGTGGCATAAGCCCTGTTGGAGGAGGTCGCCATTGGCCCCACTATAGAGCTGCCTAGCAGACGACCCACAGCTGCAGAACAATTATACCAAAGAAATGCTCGCACTGTTAAGAAAGTTCTAGGACCTACGACAGGTTTCCCAACCTGGGGATCTAGCAAAGGGACTGAGAACGCCCAGGGAATTTGACTTTGGAGGCCAGTACAATTTGATTACAGAACTTGCACAGGACTGGGGAAACAGACTCTTGGCACAAACAAAACCTTGTGTGTACCAGGAGCAAGGACGAAGGAACAATGGCCCCACAAGAGACTGAGCCAGCCCTATCTGTGAGTGTGCAGGAGTCTCCGGGAGAGGCCTGGTCTGCTGCAGGGTCAGGGCACTGAATACAACAGTGGTACACAAATCCTTTTGAAGGAGGTCTTCATTATCTTCATTCAGTCAGTTCAGTTCAGTTCAGTCGCTCAGTTGTGTTCGACTCTTTGTGACCCCATGGACTGCAGCATGCCAGGCCTCTCTGCCCATCACCAACTCCCAGAGTTTACTCAAACTCATGTCCATCGAGTCGGTGATGCCATCCAGCCATCTCATCCTCTATCGTCCCCTTCTCCTCTTGCCTTCAATCTTTCCCAGCATCAGAGTCTTTTCCAATGAGTCAACTCTTTGCATGAGGTGGCCAAAGTACTGGAGTTTCAGCTTGAGCATCAGTCCTTCCAAAGAAATCCCAGGGCCGATCTCCTTCAGGATGGACTGGTTGGATCTCCTTGCAGTCCAAGGGACTCTCAAGAGTCTTCTCCAACACCACGGTTCAAAAGCATCAATTCTTCAGTG
>NW_011491847.1:19529-33391 GCF_000754665.1 Bison bison bison | reverse complement strand
AAATCAGTCCTGAATATTCATTGAAAGGACTGATGCTGAAGCTGAAGCTCCAGTATTTTGGCCACCTAATGCAAAGACCTGACTCATTGGAAAAGACCGTGATGCTGGGAAAGATTGAAGGCAGGAGGAGAAGGGGACGACAGAGGATGAGATGGATGGATGGCATCACTGACTTGATGGACATGAGTTTGAGCAAGCTCCAAGAGTTGGTGATGGACAGGGAGGCCTGGCATGCTGCAGTCCATGGGGTCGCAAAGAGTCGGACACGACTGAATGACTGAACTGAACCAAACTGATCACATGGACCATAGCCTTGTCTAACTCAATAAAACTATGAGCCACGCCATGTAGGCCAGCCAAAACAGATGGGTCGTAGTGGAGAGTTCTGACAAAACAGTCCAGTGGAGAACAGAATGTCAAACCACTTCAGTATTCTTGCCTTGAGAACCCCATGAACAGTATGAAAAAGTCATAAATTTATTTATTTAGCAAATGCTGAATTTTCTCACTATGTTCCTCTTCAGCCAGGGGCTGTTGAGAGCACTAGAGGCACAGCAGGAGAGCTCTGTCCTCATGGAGCTTCTCATCCAGAGAGGGAAAAAGAGAAAGATGGCCAGGAAAGGGTGCCAGGTGGTGATGGGCACCTTAGGAAAAGGCTGAACCAGGGAAGGGTGGGCATGCGGGTGAGTGAGGGCCGTGGGGCACGTGGCCTGTAGGGGAGCCTTGTGCCAGGCAGGGTCCTGTGGTGAGGACGTGCCCACACAGTCAGGGAGTGACCAGGGGCCAGCGTGGCTAGAGCAGTGAACCGAGGGGAGCCAGAAGGAGATGAGGGCCGAGGGCCTTGTAGGCATTCCAGTGGCTCTTGCTTCCATTCTGAGTAAGTGGAGAGCTCCTGCAGGGTGTCGTGCAGAGCCTAGAATCTTCCCCTTGCGTTTTCAGAGGCCGTCTCAGGTGCCCGTGAGGAGGGCTCTCTGCTGCACTGTAGGAGGGTGAGGTGGATGGTGTGAGACCCTCCTCTGTAGGAGGGCGAGGTGCTCAGTGCAGGTGGAGGGCGAGGGCCCAGGCAGCAGAATCCAGGACAGAGGGGTGCTTCTGGGTCTGCTTTGAAGGCAGTGCAAAGAGGACTAGCCAGTGGCATAAAAAGCAACTTTGGTTTTCAGCTGAACACTGTAAGGAAGCAGTGACCATCACTGAGGTGGGCAAGGCTGTGTAAAGAGCGAGTTTGTAAGGCAGGGCGCTTGTGTATGTGCTGGAGGGCCAGGGTGGGACTGGTGTTGACAAAGCCAAGTAAAGAAAGAACTTCAAGGAGGAGGGAGGGAGTGGATGTGTTGAATAGGGTTCAAGGTAAAATAAAGTGAGGAACTGAGGAGAATTCCCCGGCATTCCAGTGGCTAGGACCCCTCACTTCCACTGCAGGAGCACAGGTTGAATCCCTTATCGGGGAACTAAGATCTTGCAAGCCGCAGGGCGTGGGCAAAAGTAAAATGAGGAATTGAGAAGTGGTCAGTTCTCAAGTGGCAGGTGAAATCTCAGCAGCTTTGTTGACAGAGGAGGTCACATGCCTGGCTGGCGTGCATGCAGATACAGGCTGTCGTCTGAGCTGAATGGGCGCCAAGAGCGGGGTATTCTTGTTTTTGAGCTGGGAGGAAGAACACGATATTTATAGCTTGGTAGGGATGACACCGACTGAATGGACATGAGTTTGCACAAGCTCCGGGAGTTGGTGATGGACAGGGAGGCCTGGTGCTGCAGTCCATGGGGTCGAAGAGTCGGACACGACTGAGCTGCTGACCTGAACTGAGGGATGACACAGAACAGAAGGGTCATGGCTTTAGAGATTTCATTTTGGCCCATCCAGGTATGTCAAGGCTGGTGTTTAACGCTGGGGCTGGGCTTGTTTGGATGCCAAGAAGGTCACTTCCCGGTTTGAGGCAACATTCAATGGGATGTGGGCGTGTTATCCTACTTGATGTAGTGGGGTACTGCCAAGTAGAGTGAATGCCATGAGTTTGTGCTGAGATATAATCTGACCTTGGGTTGGGTGTGGAAGACACATCCTTCCAGCAGGGAGTGGTTGGGAACCAGACATCCTGAATGGCAAGAGGACTTGGGGAGCGTCAGCTCTTAGATCATGAGACCCCCCTGTGGGTAGCTCTGTCAGAGATGTGGCCCGGCTCCGTGCATGTTTCAGTCTGGACCAGAAGCAAATAACTTGCAAATCAGTTGCTGGCACCATGCGTCCCTTCTCATATAACAAGAACTAATAAAGAGGAAACCAAAAACGGGATAGTGAACTGAGCACTGCAGTGGATGTGGCCATAATGAGCCTGCAAGACGAACTGAGGCCAGTCCCCGGGGTGAGAAGGCCGCAGAGGGCCTCGCACCTCCAGGGTGCCCGTCATCTGCACTGTCGGTGACAGCGTTTCCTGAAACAGAGCTGGGCACGTGTCTGACGGTGAGACAGGTCTCGAGGCCTGCTGTGACGTCCAGCCAAGTCTGAAGCAGCGCACTCACCTGACTGTCATTCGGTCATAGTGGGGGCTCTGCTCGCCTCAGGGCCTTTGCATGTGCTGTTCCTGTGGATGCTGCTCTCCCTGCTCACCTGCTGGTTCCTGGGCGTCCGTCATGTTTTCAGTTCACTGTCAGACCGCCCTTGTCCCCCACACATAACCTCAGTCTTATGTCAGTTCCCTTTGTGTTACCAGAGTCTCTCGCTATTCCCTCTACTTTCCCTCCACAGCATTTCTCACTGTGTGTGGTTTTGCACGTGTGTGACAACCCAGCTGGACCACAGGCCCCACTGGCAGGACCTGAACCTGATGCGCCTAGCATGTAGTCAGCACTCAGGTTTTGTTTGGGTGCGTGCATAGGTCCCCCATTTCTCTGTGACTCCAGGCAGTAGGGTCCCAACACGGATGCACCCACGTCTGTGACTTCGGGGTGGTAGAGGGTAGCAAGTAAGGGAGACAGCTTGGATCCAGACTTAGCCCAGCTCTCACTGCCAGCCCATGAGCTGGTGTCTGAGTCGCCTCCTCTCTGAAATGGGCATGTAGTCATCCCAGTCCCACTGGTCCTGGGGAGAGGACCGAGTGGGCTTGGGGTCACGCCTGCCCCCAGCACTTGGTGCAGGTCCCCTGGCTCCAGTGGCAGTGGTGGGGCTGCAGACATCTGAGCCCACACTCGGTTGTGCAGCAAGGATGCCAGCCTGTGATTGGGGAAGGCTGGAGTGGGCACACTGCTGGTGGTTTGGGCCAAGGCCCCTGAAAGGCATGGTGCAGACCACCTTGAAACAGTTCTTTAAGTTGGAAAAGCACGTTAAGTACCAGGGAGCCTTAGAAAAGAAGTTCTTGCTCTGCCGGCCAATCGAGTCACGACTGAGTCTGGTTCAGCCCTGAAAGGAAGCGGGCAGCTCCCGGCTTTGGGCAGCCTGCCACCACCGTCCCAGTGGGAACCCACTGCAGCCAGGGCTGGGGCCCACTGATGGGCTGTTTCGCCGCCCTGGCTTTGCGTCAGCCATGGATCATCTAGCAGGTGGGGCACGTCAGCCTTGTGGCAGGAGGGGCTGGGAGACTGCATCCCTTCCCAGAGAGGGTCTGTGAAGAAGGAGAGCAAGTAAAAGGGGCGCTGACAGTGAAAAGCAGGGGTGCCCACCGGCCTTGGGGAAAGGGCCGCAGTGGCGCAGGCATCAGGCACTTCCTGTCCCGTCATCACACAGAGCCTCAGGGTTGGGGGGAATTCTGTAGAACTGAGGGCCTCTTAGTACTCTACTTTTATGGCTGTCACACTCTTGCACCATGAGGAAGAAGAGTGGAGAGAGAGGAGAGGGAGAAGGCGGCAAGCAGGAGGCTGAGAAGGAGGGGCTTCTGTCCGTGCGAGTGGGGCAGTGGGAGGAAGGACGGGGTGGGCACAGGCTGGCGTCACCGCAGTCGGGGTTTTCCTGAGGGGCGGCCAACCCTCCCGGGAGTTCGTCTTGATGAGTGTCAGGCTCTGCCACGTGCCATCAGTAGCAGGACTCACAGATTACACGTGTGTGTGCGTGTCGGTGATTTGTGTGTGTGGCCCTTTCTTCTTAGAGCCTGGATTTGAGCAGTTTAAAGTGTCGGAAAGATCGCACAGAAACTGGATCAGATTGTACTTGGAGGAAAATAACTCAGAAGTCGTTTTCAACCTGGGAGCCAAGGTTCGCAGGCAGTACCTGGACGCACTGAGGATGCTGAAGCTGTCGCTGAGCAGACGAGCGGCCCAGTATGACGTCTACTCCATGGCGGTGGGGACCGTCCTGGTCCTGGAGGTACGGGTCCCCGGGCAGGGTCACTGCGTCGCTGGGCGGACATCTCCGCCAACGTTTGGTAGTCAAAGGACGTGGAGATTCGGTGTTTCTGGAAGGGGACAGGCGCGCGCCCTATTTGCACAGTCATGGACACCCGCTTTTCCTGTTCCAGGCCCTCGTCCTGCTCCTGCTCAGTGTCCCGCAGGCGCTGAGCAGCAGGGCTGAGCTGGACGTCCCCCTGCTGTCGCCCGTGTGCTCTCTGCTCTTCTACCTGCTGCTCCTGGCGCTCGCAGCGCTCCACGTCGTCGTGTGCACCGCCGCTGACAGCTCGTGCTACCTGTGCGGCCTCCCGTGGCTGGCTGCGGGCGGAGTGATGACGCTGATCGCCGCACTGCTCTGTGCGGGCATGTCTGCTCTCACCAGGGTTTTTGCCGGTGGGAAGTGTCTGAGTCAGGTAGGACTGGCTTTCCAGGTGGGCTGCTCTTGTTGCTGCACTGATGAGATGTGGGTTAGACCCCTAGCGTGTAGCAGGCACGGTGCTGGTGAGAGCTGAGGAAAGCACCCACGCTTCATGGGAGCTGACGGGACACACTCTCAGTGGCGAGCCTCCCAGGCCCTGACCATCCCAACTTCACGCACTCACCTGTGTTGTCAGGCCTCATGCCTTCTTTCTGAGCTGGAAGGACAGGGTCCCTGGGACTGTGACCGGGGGCCTCTCTAGAGTGGCTGCACAGAGGAGCAAGCAGCTGACTGACAGAGATCAAGAAGAAACTCAGACCTCATCCTCATTCTGCCTCAGAAAATGCAGTTTCCTGTTCTAGACTTCTTGCAGCTTTTGGCCTCTGACGCCTTCTTTCATCAGCTGGTTGTGGTGGCGGGCTGGTGAGAGAGACACGGGCAGTCCTGGTTGGTTCACAGTGCCCAGGGCCTGAGGGACCCAGGGCAATGACTCTAGGCCCCAGAGGGCAGCTCCTGGTCATGGAGCCATAGACACCCACCCCTCCTCATGTGCTGGTGGCTGAGGGAACGCGTATGTTGTCATTTCCCACACATTTCCATACCTGCTCAAGCGTGGGGTTTCCCAGAGGAGTTAATTCTCCAGGGCTTGACCAGGTTCACCGCGTCGCCATCATGTGCTAGGTGCACGCAGGTAACGGAATGAATGCCAGCAGTGTTGAGTGAGAGCCATTGAGTCCTCATCTTAACTTAAAATGCTTTATATTAGTGTATTTAAGGGCTAGTACTATGATACCCTACCATTGTAACGGAAACTCTCTGGATTTCCAGCAAGTTCATGGAAAAGCTAGACGTCTGGTTTGGTGGAGTATGCCCTTGGGGTTCTTTGGTCTCGAGTGGTCGAGTGGTGGGCCGTGGCTGTGAGAGGCAAGGATGGGGTGTGAAGGACGGGCTGAGAGCTCTGGCACTGTCGAGAAGTGGGGTCCAGACCTCTTCAGTCTCCTTGTCCCTCAGCTGCAGGCTTGCCGTCCGGGGCAGGGTCGCCTTGCTGTCCCCAGGTCCTCTGGTTCACCCAGGGGGATGGGGTGAAGTGGGTGCGGGGCGTGAGGAGCAGCAGGTTATCTTCTGTGAGTGAGCACTGTACGCTCGTGCAGCAAGAAGGTGAACTGTTCAGATTCTTCCTTACAAAATGCATTTTCCTTTTCACAGAATCCACCTCAGTCCACCTCAAGGTGGTCAGAGTTAGATCTTCTCAGCTTCTTGGGAACCGTGGGCCATGTGCTGAGTCTGGGCGCAAGCAGCTTCATCGAAGAGGAGCACCAGACCTGGTACTTCCTCGTCAACACACTGTGTTTAGCTCTGTGCCACCAGATCTACAGAAAGTGCCTTCTGGGCGACGACTGTGCCCCTCAGCATTGCCCACACACGGGAGAGGAGTTTGACGGGGTCGCGGTGGCCCTGCAGGGCAAGCGTGCTGGCCCTGAGGGGTGGGAGCTCAGCCGAGCGCCCGCAGACCCCTCCTCCCTGGAAGCCCTCAGAGGCTCTGAGCGGTGGATGGTGCTGGCGAGCCCCTGGCTGGTTCTGGCCTGCTGCCGGCTGCTGCGGTCCCTGAACCAGACCGGTGTGCAGTGGGCCCACCGGCCCGACCTGGGGCACTGGCTCACCAGGTGAGGGCATGAGTTGTGGCCTTGGGCCAGACGCTCCAAAGACCTGTTTTTCCTACTCAGGATAGAAGTGGTGTTTGAAATCTGAAGAAATAGAAGACTGACCCATGAATTGAGTTGAAAGGTGAATTTATTTGAGGCTAGCCTGGTAGTTTGGTTTTTCATTGCTGAATCACTGTAAGTGTTCCTGTTTGAAAACCAGTGAGTTTTATAATGATCACTGCAGCAGGATATAGTTCTTCACTCGCTGCCCTGTGCCCCATGGTGTGGGGCTGGGGTGACAGGCTGACCAGGAGCCCTGTGCCCCCACCCCTCTCTGTCCCCCTGCCTCCCCCACACCCCACCCCCAGAGGGGCAGCTGCCTTGGCTGGAGCCTGGAGGCGTGTCTTCAGCTGCTTCTGCGGCCTCTCACGGGTGGCCAGGTGACCCAGTGGAAAGTATGGCAAATACAGAGGACTGAAGTGAAGAGAAGAAACTAGGGTAGAAAAGACCAAGATTTGGCTGTATCATCAATTTTACTGTCAACGAGGTCTTAAAAAACAACTAAAGTAAGAGCACAGCAAGATGAAAAAATATTTCCAAGAGAGACCAACAAAGGTCACCGTCGTGTCACTGGGGAGAGCCTCTTGAGAACTGTTGGCAGAACGCAAGACTCACAACTGTAGTAGACACACTCCTAAGGGAGGGAGTCCCAGAGGAAAGAGCAGAGAAAGGCGCGCTCCCACTGGTGATTCGGGAGCGTCAAATCACAAAGTGCAGTTTTACACCTGGTGAGGGCTTGGTGAGCGTCAGTGCATCCTGGGACCACATAGTGGCATAGTCCTTTTGGATAAGTCCTTCTGGAACTGTACTCCAAAGGCTGTAAGATTATTTATTCCTCTGGCCAAATAATTCCTATGGTAAATTTCTCCCCAGTGATAACAGTACTAGCAAATCTTTGGCAACCACAGTAACCCCAGGTAGCAATTTTCAGGTGCCTGCTGTGTGCCCACTCATTCCATTTTCACAGCAGCCTTGAAAAGAGTGTCCTGGCCTGTCCCCATTTGGGGTGCAAAAGCAGAGGGGAGCTGAGGGGTGGCAGGCAGAGCCAGAGCATGTGAGGGCAAGAGCGCCGGAGTAGCACAATGACCTAATTCTCCTGGGACATGACAGCACTGCAGGAGGGCTTGGTGGTTTCCACCCCCAGATGCACTAGCAGGCGTGCATGCAAGGGCACCCCCACTGCCCCTGCCCCCTCTCCAGGCTGTGCCCACGCCTCAGTCTGGACCCTCCCTCAGCACACTGGCCCCCTGTGCCTTTCCATCGGGGCATGACTCTCCCAGTCCATTTGTGAGGAGGCTGCAGTTTTGGTGATTCCTGCTCCAGGACAGAGCCTTCAAGAGGCACCCAGAGACACCCGAAATTGCCTCTATGCTCTGCTTTCCATCTGTGACAATGATCCAGGGTCTGCATAAAGCACAGCTTGCAGAGCAGCAGTGGCGGCCCCAGTGTAACCCTGTCACCACCCCCAGGACCCACCTGGCACTGGCCTCCTCTCCCCTGCATCTTTCCTAGTAGTTTCTCCGTGTGGGGTGTGTGTATCTTGACTCACCCACTTCAGAGGTATTGAGTGTTTGGGCTTCATGACCATGACCTGCAGTGAACAAAACGGGAAAGCCCTGCCGCCCAGGACAGCTCACCAAGGTAGCAGGGGGCATGGGCAAAGGCCAGGCAGAGAGACAGCTGTGACAGCCATGTGCCCAGCCTCTCTGCTGGGGCACCTGCGAGGGGGCAGACACTCCCAAGTGATTCCCTCTGCACTGACAAGTGAATGGAAGAGGATGGTGCCAAGGCATGTCTCCTTTGCCCAGAACCTCCTCACCTGTGGTTGGGGAAAGCGAGGCAGCCCCAGAAAGGAGAGCCAGCAGGCAGTGTTGCCCTGACCCGTGCAGAGCTGATGGTGGGGACCAGTTGGGAGTGAGCAGTGAGAGTCTGGGCTAACGGCCCTTTATGTGTTTCGTTCTTAGCCACGTGTGTAGGCCCATAGCATCACTAGCTGTCCTTGGTGGTAATTTCTGGCATCTTACATTTCATTCCAGCTCTGATCATAAGGCTGAACTCTCTGTTCTGGCCGCACTTTCCCTCACCATGATTTTTGTGTTGGTTCAGAAGAGGTGCTCCCTCACATCAAAAGTGGCCATGGCGTTTGGCCTGCTGGGCGTCTATTGCTACCGGGCGGCCATTGGAAATGTGCTGTTCCCATGGCAACAAGACAACAAAGACATTTCAAAGTAAGTGTACTAGCAGACACAAGCACTTGTTTTTAGACCTGTTGTAATGTTTTATGTACTAAAAATGCCATGCAGTCTTGAGATCGTTAGAGTTGGGCTTTTGTGAATTGTGATTTTGTCAATAGTTACTGAGAACATTTCAGTGAGCCAGTTCTGTTAGCCTCTTTTTTTGGTAGGAGAGAGACAAATAACTTGGAAGTAAGGTCACTGGGGTGTTTTGTTTTTTTTTTTAATAAGGGATTGTTTAAAAATAAAGAATTTAAAATATTTCATTTTGCTTCACTAAGAAGTAACTAGTAATGAGGATAATAAGGAGTGGATACTCCTAGCAGTTGGGGGTGAAGCATGTCAGAAAGCCTAACTTTCCCATAATTTACATGAGCTCCTGCAGCTGGCTCCTGCAAATTGTCAATACCACTTTCTGCACGTCACAGGGCTTTCTCTGTTTTTAACAGTCACAGGGTTGGGGTGAGCAGACCCTATTTTGGAAGGCTGTTCATAAAATGTGTTAAGAATCTTGATTTTGTCCAACCCTCTGACTTGGATGTACTCTTACAGAATTCATCTCAAAATACAACCAGACATGAAGCAAGAGACTGGGATATGGGTGTGTTCTCTGAAGCTTTACTTACAGTTGCACATAGTAAAAAATGAGGTGCTTGGCCAGCAGTTTTGGATGAGTCTCTGAGGTCTCTGGTTTCAGGTCTTTAATCCGTTTTGAATTTATGTTTGTGTGTGGCATGAGAGAGTTGTCCGGTTTGATTCATTTGCGTGTAGCTTTCTAGTTTTCCCAGCACCACTTACTGAACAGACTGTCTCTCCTCCATTGTATATTGTTGCTTCCTATGTCGTCAGTTCATTCCCCACGTAAGTGTGGGTTCGTCTTGGTTCTCCAGTCCATTCCCTCAGTCTGTGTGTGTGTGATGTGTGTGTTTGTGCCTGTTCCATACGGTTTAGATTAGTGCAGCTATGGAGTATGGTTTAAAGTTAAGGCTTGTGATACCTCCAGCTTTGTTCTTTCTCAAGATTGTTTTGGCTAGTTGAAATCTTTTGTGTTTCCTTACAAGTTTTAAAATTTTAGAATTACCTATTTTAGTTCTGTGAAAAATGCCATTTGTATTTTGATAAGGATTACATGAATATGTAGATTGCCTTGAGTAGATGATTGTTTTAACAATATTAATTTTTCCAATCCAGGAACATGGTATGTCTAAACATGTCTTTACATCAGTTTGTGCTGTCTTCAGTTTCTTTCATGAGTATCTTAAGTTTTCTGAGTATAGTTCTTTTATCTCCTTCTTAGATTTATTTCTAAGTGTTTTATTACTTTGATGTGGTTGTCAGTGGGATTGTTTTCCTAGTTTTTATTTGTGATAATTTGTTGTTAGTTATAGAAATGTAGGATATTTCTGTATATTAATTTTGTATTTTTCAGCTGTACTGAACTCACTGATGGCCCGCGTGGCAGTTTGGATTTTCTGTGTATTATATCACGGCATCTGCAAACAGTGACAGTTGTATTTCTTCCTTTCCAGTTTGGAGTCCTTTTATTTCTTTTTCTTATCTGACTGCTATGGCTAGGACTTCCAATTTTATGCTGAATAAAAGTGGTGAGTGGACATCCTTGTCTTGTTCTTAGTCTAGAGCCTTCCACCACTGAGTATGATGTTAGCTGTGGGCTTATCACACATGGCCTTTATTATGTTGAGGTATGCTCCCTCTATACCCACTTTCTGGAGAATTTTTTAAATCATAAATGGATGTTGAATTTTATCAGAAGCTTTTTCCACCGTCTGTTGAGGAGGATCGTGTGGTTTTTATTCTTCAGTTTGTTAACTTGGTATATAACTTTGATTGATTTTTGGATGTTGAACCATCTTTACATCCCTGGGATAAATCCCAATTCATCACAGTGTATGATCCTTTTAATGCTTTGTTGAATTTGTTTTGCTCCTATTTTGTTAACAATTGATTATCTGCGTTCATCACTGATGTTGGCTTATAGTTTTTGTGTGCAATGTCTTTGTCTGGTTTTGATATCGGGTTATGCTGGCCTCACAATGTGACTTGGGAAGCATTCCTTCCTCTGCAACTTTTTTGGAATAGTTTGAGAAGGGTAGGTTTTCTCTAAATGTTTGATGTTGCTTTGCTAGTCAAAGAAAGAAAAGCAAGTGTTGCCCTCTCTGAAAGCGTGTCAGGGCAAGTTCTGAGAGCTGTGGCCAGATTGTCTGGGTGGCCGAGAGGCACAGGGGGCACTCCTGGGAACAGGGCCTGTCACCTGGTGTGGGGGATTGAGATGGTGCTGAGGGCCTGGCTGAGGTGACAGCCCAGTGGTAGGTCTTAACCTGTGGAAGGAAGGTCAGGTGGGGTGGGCGTGGTGGGGACACACCTTAAAGGCCGTTTACCTCAAAGTCAGAGTTCTGTGCAGAAGTCAAGACTGAATGTCACATGTGAGGGCATGCAATTCAGAGCTGTTTGTTTAAATCTCAAAGTGTATGTTGCTTATATGTAGGATCTAAAAAATGATACAAATGAACTTACTTACAAATCAAAGGCTGATACATGAGTGAATTCCTCTTCCTCTTGGATGCACCTTATTTCAGCATCACTCACGTCAAGATACGGATCTCTTCCTTACCTTTCATGGTGACGACAGTATATACTTTGTTGGTGTCCAAAACATAGACCAGCACACCCTTTCGTCAGCCTGCACTGCCTGGCTCCCATTGTTTCTGTGAAATGCTTCCACTCCCCACCCCATTTATCCTTCTTCTCGATGCATCCTGGTTCCAGGTCCATCCTGATTCTAGACTCCCTCCTGGCTCTATGGCTGCCCTGATTCTAAAGCTGCCCCGATTCTAGATCTCCCTAAAAGCTGTTTCTCTCCTTTCAGTGCCCACAGGTGCTGCTGTCCATCGGTGTTCTGGAACCCTCTACATTTAACTCCTGACTTTCTTCTCCACTCTGAAGCCCGGACCTGGCTGGGGTGGAAGGCCTGGTTTCTGTGGTTCTGGATGTCCAGGCACAGCTGGGTGGTCAGGGCAAGAGGGGCCCCTTCAAGACATCAGTGGTACTCCCCTTCCTGTTCACTGTCAGCCTGCCCAGTGTCCTCCTTGCTACAGGTCCCAGCCCCTTTCTTCTTGAAATGTCTCTGCTTACTTGGGCCTTTGCGGATTTCTCCCTCTTTGACCTTATCCTACTCCAGCAGTTTTTCCAATTAATTATACAAAGCAGGTGGACAGATCTTTTGGCCACAGTGACGGTTCTGATCTTTCACCCAGGTGATCCTTGGCCACGTGAGCACAATTTCCTGTCAGCCAGCTCCGTCAGAGAAGTGCACACATAAAGGACAGGCCTGCCGGCCTCTGGGGGTCCTGGGGGTCTGATGTGCACAGGCAGACACCCCTACTTCCACAGAGCCCCCCACAGTGAGTGGGTCCTGAAGCTTGTGTTGTCAGCTCAGCTCAGTAGACGCATACTTGGGAAAATACATATTTGATTTTTTTTTAGCTGGTGCTAATGAATCTGACTTGTTTTGCTTTCTTTAGGGGCATTACCGAGGCTCGTTTTGTTTATGTCTTTGTCCTTGGCATTCTATTCACGGGCACCAAAGACTTGCTTAAATCTCAAATCATTGCTGCAGACTTCACGGCCAGGACTGTGGGCCTCTGGGAGATACACAGCGGCTTAGTTCTCCTGGCAACACTGCTCCTCAGACCCCACAATCTCCCCGTCTTGGTGCTGAGCCTCGCAATCCAGACCATCATGGCTCAGTTCGTCTGGAGGCCCCTGAGGCATGACGTAGCTGAGGTCACTGTGATGCATTACTGGTTTGGTCAAGCATTCTTCTATTTTCAGGTAGGTTTTCATCATTATCATGGGTAGAAGACTATTAATTTTTATGTTGTTTATCTTTTAGTTTTTCTTTAAGAAAATTTTACCATAAGCCGGGAAGTTTAGTAAAAGAACTTTTGGCATGGCGAGGTGACTTATGCTTAAATCATGCATATATTTATAAGATAAAGTACAGTTAGTTATTTAAGACAGGCACGCTTGGTGCCAGCATGCAGCTGCTCTGCGGGTCTGCTTCCTACAGGCGGTCAGGGGAGTGAAGTGCTTGGCTCTGTCAGCTTGGCTGGTGACTGCTCTCCCTGCTCCCTGGCTCTCAGCAGTGGGCACTGCTGGGGCTCCCACTTGGCTGTTACTCTCTTGGGACCCGTGCTCGTCGCATCTCCTCTTCAGTGTTGAGGAGCCCATAGAGGCAGACCCAGCCACCTCCAGGGTAGACCTCAGGGTGCAGCCGTGTACTCGGGACTGCACTGGACAGGTGGACAGAGCATCCAGCTCCTGGCCCTGGAGGGACCAAGTTCCACCTCAGCCTTCAGCTCACCAGAGTCTCCCACTTGCCCCCGGTGGCACAGCAGACCCTGCCGCCTGATCAGGAAGGTGCCCATAGGCTCCCTGTGAACTGAACAGTTCTGCCCAACGCTGAGGCCTCAGTGTCAGGAAGACCGACTGCAGTCACGCCCCCAAGCAAGGAGACAGTCTCTGACGTTGTTTGCTTCTCTGCTGCACGTGGCCTCATCCCACAGCAGGACACAAAGCTTCCATGGCAGTTTGTGATACTGGCACATCTCAGGCACTGCCCAGAGGCAGCCAAAGCACAGGTGTCTGACAGCCACGGGTGCACCTGCAGCAGGCACCGTCAGACAAGCTTCAGGTCCCCAAGGAGCAAAGCCAACGCAGGTCAGCCCTCACACGGCAGGCCCTACGACATGTCAGATGAGTGGGCAGCTGTGTGGCCTTAGAAGCACAGTGGGCCCCCGGGGCCTCTCTCATCTCCCCTCCCACAGCCCTTCCCTTGGGATGTCCTTTTCTCACTGTTGGGTTTCCTGGCAGGAGGCTCACAGGCTCACTGACCCTTTCCCCAGCCCTCAGCTCACCGACTCCTCATGGTACAAGGTCAGGAGCATGGTGCCCAGTTGGTATCCACAGCCCTCCATGGGCCCCTCAGTCTCTCTCTGCCTCTAGACCACCCCTTCTCCCCCAACCCACACACACAGCATCAGACTGTTGAGGACCTAGTGACTTAACGCAAGGGAAGCCCCAGAGCGTGCGGGCCACACCTTAGGCCAGCCCTCCCTGACCGCGGAGTCGGCTTTGGCAGCACCTCCAGCGACCGCCTGGGGTGCTGCCAAAGCC
>NW_011491847.1:13283-19417 GCF_000754665.1 Bison bison bison | reverse complement strand
GCCCCTCCAGCGACCGCCTGGGGTCAGAGCCACTTTTCTGTCGTCAGCCTGCCTCCCTTCGCCATGGTGTTTGAGATTCTTGTTCTTCCTTCTCCTCCTCTCAGCAGCTCCGAGGTCTCCTTAGTCTCTAGGGAGGGAATCATACAGTCAGGGAGAGCCCAGACAGACGTGAGCAGAGGGGGTCATGGGGAAGCTGCAGAAAGGAGGTTGTTGTCAAGGGATGGGCCAGCGGTGGACAGTGAATGCACGGGGAGTAGGCATGGCCTGAGATGTTTGGGGGTCGGCACCACCACCCAGTGATGGCCCAGGATGGCATACAGCCAGGGGAGGAGGCGGTGGGCTTCACCTAGCTTGGACCCATGTCCTTGGGCCATCAGGTAAAAAGTTCCTGGGAAGGGCCTTCACTGTGCTAGGACAGACATTTGTGCTGTCAGGCCTGTAAACAGCGCGAGTGTCTTAGAAAAGGCCACCAGCGTCAGTGAAGACTGAAAGGTGGGGGGCCAAACTTCGGGAGAGCCTCGCTTGGATTCAAGTCCCCGCCCTCCCTGGTGGGACAAGCTGTCCTGTTAGTGGCCAGGATCTTGGGCCTGAGACTCCCTGACAGCAGTGCCCTGCTGCTCCTGTAAGCCATGTGGCAACACCACCCTTAGCCCCTCAGACAGGGTCCCCAAGGAAGGAGGAGGGAGGTTGGTATGTCTGCCTGAAGTTGACAGATAGAAGTCTGGGGCTTTTCACACTCCATCAGCAGACTTACATTGTATAGTTTCTCAAAGGTAAAAAACATTCCACTTGCTCCCCAAGCCTGGGAGTGAGGCAGGCAGGTAGAGGGCCGTCATCCAGGGTCAACCCCGGAGCCGGGAGTGAACGGGCAGCAGGCTCCTGGGGCCATGTCCCCACAACTGGCTCTCGTGGGCCCTCACGGCCATGGTACAGGACCAGCCGCGTCAGCACTGCTTCTGCCCTCGTCCAGGGAAACTCCAACAGCATCGCCACTGTGGACATCTCAGCAGGCTTCGTGGGCCTGGATGCCTACATGGAGATCCCAGCCATATTCCTGACGGCATTTGCGACATACTCAGGGCCTGTGCTGTGGGCCAGCCACCTGGTGAACTTCCTGACCTCAGAAGCCAGCAGGTGAGGCTCCTCATCTTTAATCTGATGGCGGGTTGACTCCTGCTCCCAATAACTCAGAGGTCTTTTTCATCAGTTTTCTTTTCCTTAAATAAGAATGAACAGTCCACAGTGCGTGGCCAGCGTGGGGTGTGGGGCAGGTCTGTGAAGGGACAGCTCAGACCTCCCTGTTGGCTTCTTCTAGATCATACCAAGTTGGGTCTCCAGATGGACAGGATGGAAAGCCCCTTCTCATCTCATCTAGCTGCTGGGGACCTGGTTGGGGCCCAGGGAGGGGGTGTCCACTGGGGATAAGAAAGTAGGAGTTCTCTCGTTCTCACAGGAGCTAGTTCTCACCTCCAGGATCCCTGCTGGAGAGGGGAGCCTGGACGGTCCCAAGGGGCTCCCCATGGGGCTGTGACTCTGTCAGCCTGTCCTGCCCCCATGGAAGCTGGCGGTCACCAGCCCCAAAGGCTCCTTCCTATCAGACTGGCCAGCCCACCATGCTGTCCATCCTTCCCCTCCCCGTTTACTCCACAGAGTTCCCACCGCCTCACATTCCATGCTTCCTTCCTTGTTTCTACACCACTCCCCTTGGAAAGGGTCTTCGTGAGGAAGGGCCTCCAGCTTCCGTCCACATGCTCACCTGGGTGCCCAGGCCACTTGGCAGTGTGCGGCCTGAGTGGTGTATGGCAGCCTGCCTCTGGGCCACCCTCATCAGTCAGACAGGGTGCTGGGGTTGCTGCCCGGGGCTGTGGACCCCTGTGAGGTGCTGGAGTGGGAGGAGTGCAGTGTCTGTATGTCAGGGCTCCCTCAGCGCCTCTGAACCCCTCACATGCTCCCCTTCACACACTGGGCGGTTGTGCTGGTCAGGAAGGCCCCAGGAGGACCCTTCCAGCCCCGGGGAGGGTGAGCTTCCTATCTCCGCCTGCCTCGGAGCCCCCACTTCTCTACCCCAGAGAGTAGCGCCTTACTGGGGTGACTGCTGACCCGACGTCTGAACCCCACTTCTTTGGCCTCCGTCACGGGTTCTTCTCAGTCCCATAGGTTCACCCCCAGACCAGGTCCTGAGACACAGGCCTCAGGGAGCCTTGCCCTCCACCCCCACACTCGTGTCCCTGTGGACATTAAAGGTGGAGGTGAGCATCAGTGTGAGGCTGGCGGGACTCGAGTCAGACTTTGGGGAAGCTCCTGCTGAGGAGAGAGCTCCTACTCTGAGGTCGCAGGCTTCCCGAGGACGGCAAGTCCCTTCAGGTGGCCTTTGGGACGTCTGTGGACAGACTTCCCCCAATTCGCAGCCACTGCTGGTCTAGTCGTCCACGCCTGAGAGCCGGGTGCATGCTGGCGGCCGTGGAAGGACATGGGGTGGGTGTGTGGCCTGGGATGCCCTTCCATTATTCGTACTGCACGTGAACCCTCCCTGGCTATGAGATCGCCCCTGAGCTGTGGGTTTGGTTGGGAAAGGAAGCTGGCAGGTCCCTTCACACATCTGGACCGTGAGCAGGTGAGGTGTGTGCCCCCTGCCCTGGAGGGCTGCCTGCTGTGGTACCGGCTCGGCACGCACCACGTCTGTGACTGCAGGCCAGCCAAGCAGGTGGACAGGGCAGGTGAAGGCCAGGCCATGAGAGCCCAGTTTTCTGTGAAGAGCAGCTTCCCTGGAGCTAAAATCACGGCTTGATTTTCCTGGCACTTGACATCTGTTACACTTGTACTGGGGAGAAAAAAAAGATGTTAGCATGTTTTTTAAGTGAGTTGAAAGCATTTTAGTCAGTTGGGGAGTGTTGTATATGTTTTCCCTAATTAAGGAATGTTTCTCTTTTATTTTAGAAAAGGTTTTTCTCTTTCATTTTCAGTCAAGTTTCATGCATTGTTTCTGTCTTTATTTTTCCAGTAAAATCAGAAAACTATAATCAGACTAAAGGGGTAGAAAAAGAAAATGTCTTTTCTTTTTTGATTCCTGGGTCAGGAAGATCCCCTGGAGAAGGAATGGCAGCCCACTCCAGTATTCTTGCCTGGAGAATCGCATGGACAGAGGATCCTGGGGGGCTGCTGTCCATAGGGTCGCAAAGAGTTGGACACACCTGAGCAGCTAACACTTTTTTTTTTTAAGAGGGAGATGATTTTTCTAAATTTTTTATTTTTTTGTATTTTTGGCTGTGTCTGGTCTTAGTTGAGGTACATGAGCTCTTTACTGCAGCATGCGGGCTTCTCTCTGACTGTGGCACATGGGCTCTGTAGTTTTCTTCAGGCAGGCTCTCCAGTTGAGGCGCGGGGTCTTCCTGCCCTGCAGCATGTAGGATTTTAGTTCCCCAACCACGGATCTAAGCCATGTCCCCTACATTGGAAGTCTACATTCTCAACCACTGGGCCACCAAGGAAGCTCTGAAAATGTATTTCTAATGGCTCAAAAACTAGGCCATGGGTAGACCATGCCCCTCTACTAAGGAGCTGGCATCTGTTCTGGAGCTTAGCAGTGGGGACAGACAGCCTAGCTGCAGGGCCTCCTTTCATCCCCTCAATTGCAAATTATCTTATGCTGAGGTTACAGGAACTGCCTCCTCACTGGGGCTGTCACTATGGAAGGAACCCAGTCAGAGTCTTCCAAATGGGTCATGTTCCCTATCCATGATGTTGAAACCCAAGCAAGGCAATGTCCTGAGTTTCCCTACCTCCCTGTCGGGTCGAGAGGGCCATGGGGTCGGCAGGCTCCCTCTGAGCACAGATGCCCTGGCACCCCAGGAGGGCAGCGGAGCCGAGGCCTGTCCACCAGGCCCATCTCCAGGGGTTTCCTGTGCTGGGTGTTGGGGCCGAGGCCCCAGGATGGGAGAAGGCGATGCCTCAGGCCCAGCTCTCCCAGAACCCCTGCCTGAGGGACTGGATCCCAAGTGGAACACAAGGCTGGGCTTGAGGACTCACTCCAGGGCTCGTGCTCTGGTGGTTACATGTGTGTTCATGACTTACACGATCCAGAGTGGCATGCTCTAATGCATGTTTCCCTTTTTGTTGACAGCGGCTCGGCACTGAGTCATGCTTGCTTCTGCTACGCGCTCATTTGTTCTATTCCAGTTTCTGTCTATATCATTTTGGTGACGTCCCTGCGTTATCATTTATTTATATGGAGTGTGTTTTCTCCAAAACTTCTCTATGAGGGAATGCATCTACTCATCACAGCTGCTGTCTGTATATTCTTCATAGCCATGGACCAAACCAACACAAAGTCTTAGATGGAGCTATTAAGACACTGGAAAAATTATATATTTTTAAACTCTTTTGTTTACTTCATGGGTTTGTGTCATGAAGGATATCTGTTTAAATGCAAGATTATTCTTTAAAAAAAAGATGTTAATTCTATAAGGTTGATGAATAGCTTCAATTTCTTTGATTACTATACTTGAATTTAGATTGAGTAGTAAGTAGTTTAAAAAGCTCATTTTAAAATACTTGGTTTGGATATGCATCATATTTCCCTGTTGACAATCACTCTGGGAACTTCTGAGCTTTTAATTTCCTCTGGATAAGTTACCCAAATATATGTGTTTAAATTGAAGAATACAGTTTCCAGATTTGTTAGTGTCCAGGGACTCTGTGGGACGTGACTCACATGCTGCCAGGGTCCCCTTGCAAAGCTCAGGGCCTTTATGATCCAGGTACCACCAGGGGTCCCAGAAGCTTGTGTTTATGTGGGCTATATCTGTCAGCATTTATGGCATTTAAAATTAAAACTAAGACATTTTAAATAAATATATTCAATTAAAAATAAAGATATAAATCATTTGCGACACCAAGTACTATAGCCCACCAGGCTCCTCTGTCCATGGGATTCTCCAGGCAAGAATACTGGAGTGGGTTGCCATTCCCTTCTCCAGGGGATCTTCCCAACCCAGGGATCAAACCTGGGTCTCTCACATTGCAGGCAGATTGTTTACCATCTGAACCACCGGGGAAGCCCCTATTGCATGTTAATATACCATTTTAAAGAAAAATAAAGGAACCAGTGCTGAATATTCATTGGAAGGACTGATGCTGAAGCTGAAGCTCCAATACTTTGGCCACCTGACTTGAATTGCTGACTCATTGGAAAAGACCCTGATGCTGGGAAACGTTGAAGACAGGAGAAGGGGGCAACAGAAGATGAGAGGCTTGGTTGGCATCACCGACTCAATGGACTTGAGTTTGAGCAAACTCCAGGAGATAGTAAAGGACAGGGAAGCCTGGCGGGCTGCAATCCATGAGGTCACAAGAGTCAGACATGACTGAGCAACTGAACAACAACCAGGATGGAGGCTTGTTACAAGGAGAACCAGCCCAGTTATTAGAGAGCTGGAACTTTCAGGCCTGCCCCCTGATTCCTGGTGAGTCAATCACTATTGGCCAGTGACTTAGTCAATCATGACTATATAATGAATCCTCCCATAAAAAAAAAAGTGCTGATTCAAATGTTTTCTTTTTAATGGCTGAGTAATACTCCATTGAGTATATGTACCATAGCTTTCTTATCCATTCATCTGCTGATGGACATCTAGGTTGCTTCCATATCCTGGCTATTATAAACAGTGCTGCGATGAACATTGGGGTACACGTGTCTCTTTCCCTTCTGGTTTCCTCAGTGTGTATGCCCAGCAGTGGGATTGCTGGATCATAAGGCAGTTCTATTTCCAGTTTTTTAAGGAGTCTCCACACTGTTCTCCATAGTGGCTGTACTAGTTTGCATTCCCACCAACAGTGTAAGAGGGTTCCCTTTTCTCCACACCCTCTCCAGCATTTATTGCTTGTAGACTTTTGGATCGCAGCCATTCTGACTGGCGTGAAATGGTACCTCATAGTGGTTTTGATTTGCATTTCTCTGATAATGAGTGATGTTGAGATCTTTTCTATGTTTGTTAGCCATCTGTATGTCTTCTTTGGAGAAATGTCTATTTAGTTCTTTGGCCCATTTTTTGATTGGGTTATTTATTTTTCTGGAGTTGAGCTGTAGGAGTTGCTTGTATATTTTTGAGATTAGTTGTTTGTCAGTTGCTTCATTT
>NW_011491847.1:10872-12877 GCF_000754665.1 Bison bison bison | reverse complement strand
ACAGACCCAGAGGGATGGTATGGGGAGGGAGGAGGGAGGAGGGTTCAGGATGGGGAACACATGTATACCTGTGGCGGATTCATTTTGGTATTTGGCAAAACTAATACAATTATGTAAAGTTTAAAAATAAAATAAAATTTAAAAAAAATAATAAAACCCAGACATAGTTTACTATCAAAAAAAATTAAAAAATAAAGCAAAGTGTTACTTGCAAAAAAAAAAAAAGTGCTTTCTTACCCTTTTTGAGAATTCCCAAGTCAGGGAACCAGGGAGGTTCTATGTGCCAGCGTGCTGGGCCCCCAGCTCCACAAAAAAAAAGAAGGCCTTTGTTCAGGACTTTGCCCTGCATGTCTGTTCATCTGCTTCTTAATTCATATCCGTTAATTTTTTTTAATAGTAAATCACTAAACTAGTGAGTAAACATAATGTTTCCCTGAACTCTGCTAGCCATTCTGTCCAATTAAGGGAATGACCAGAGGAGAGGCTCTTAGATGCCTCTAATTGACAGTCAGTCAGTCAGAGGCACAGGCAGCAACCTGGCCCTGGGTTTGGTGTTGTCGAAAGTGGAGGGTGGGATCTGATTCTATCTCTGGGTTGATAGCATCAGGACTGAGTGGGATTCGTGGATTCCATACTGCCACAGAGAGCTGCTTGGTCAGGAGAAGCGTTCACACGCAGTCATTGGAACTGGGTCCAGCAACTCTTCTCAGTATGAGACCATTAAGGTTAAAAATGTGCCCCTATGTTAGTAGCAGCACTGTTCACAATAGCCAAGACACGGAAGCAATCTGAATGTCCACCAAGAGACAAATGAATCAAGAGGATGTGGCACATATACACAATGGAATATTACTCAGCCATAAAAAGAAATGAATTTGACTCCATTCTAGTGAGGTGGAAAGAACCTAAAATACAGAGTGAAGTAAGTCAGAAAAATAAAACAAATATTGTATATTAATGCATGTATACAGAATCTAGAGAAATGGTACTGGTGAACCTATTTGCAGGGAAGGATGGAAATGCAAATGTAGAGGGACTTGTGGACGCAGTGGGGGAGGAGAGGGTGGGACGGATGGAGGAAGTGGCACCAGCATACACACATGAGCATATACACCACGAGCATATACACATGAGCATATACACCATGAGCATATACACATGAGCATATACACCATGAGCATATACACCACAAGCATTGCTGAGAAGCTGCTGTGTAACACGGGGAGCCCGGTCTGCACTCTGATGACCTAGAGGGGTGGAATGGGGGAGGGGAGGGAGACACAACAGGGAGGTGAGATATATATATATCACTGGAGACGGGAATGGCAAACAACTTCAGCATTCTTGCCTTGAGAACAGTATGAAAAGGCAAAAAGATAGGACACTGAAAGATGAACTCCTCAGGTCAGTAGGTGCCCAATATGCTGCTGGAGATCAGTGGAGAAGTAACCAGAAAGAATGAATAGATGGAGCCAAAGCAAAAACAACACACAGCTGTGGATGTGACTGGTGATAGAAGCAAGGTCTGATGTTATAAAGAGCAATATTGCATAGGAACCTGGAATGTTAAGTCCATGAACCAAGGCAAATTGGAAGTGATCAAACAGGAGATGGCAAGATTGAACGTCGACATTTTAGGAGTCAGCAAACTAAAATGGACTGGAATGGGTGAATTTAACTCAGATGACCATTATATCTACTACTGTGAGCAAGAATCCGTTAGAAGAAATGGAGTAGCCATCATAGTTAACAAGAGTCCAAAATGCAGTACTTAGATGCAGTTTCAAAAACAACAGAATGATCTCTTCGTTTCCATGGCAAACCATTCAGTATCATGATAATCCAAAGCTATGTCCCAACCAGTAATGCTGAAGAAGCTGAACGATTCTATGAAGACCTACAAGACCTTTTAGAACTAACACCCAAAAAAGATGTCCTTTTCATTATATGGGACTGGAATGCAAAAGTAGGAAGTTAAGAAACACCTGGAGTAACAGGCAAATTT
>NW_011491847.1:8595-10772 GCF_000754665.1 Bison bison bison | reverse complement strand
CAGGAAAATGCACTGGTCATAACAAACACCCTCTTCCAACAACACAAGAGAAGACTCTATACATGGACATCACCAGATGGCCAACACCGAAATCAGATTGATTATATTCTTTGCAGCCAAAGATGGAGAAGCTCTATACAGTCAGCAAAAACAAGACCGGGAGCTGACTCTGGCTCAGACCATGAACTCCTTATTGCCAAATTCAGACTTAAATTGAAGAAAGTAGGGAAAACCACTAGACCATTCAGGTATGACCTAAATCAAATCCCTTATGATTATACAGTGGAAGTGAGAAATAGATTTAAGGGCCTAGATCTGATAGATAGAGTCCCTGATGAACTATGGAACGAGGTTCGTGACATTGTACCGGAGACAGGGATCAAGACCATCCCCATGGAAAAGAAATGCAAAAAAGCAAAAGGACTGTCTGGGGAGGCCTTACAAATAGCTGTGAAAAGAAGAGAAGTGAAAAGCAAAGGAGAAAAGGAAAGATATAAGCATCTGAATGCAGAGTTCCAAAGAATAGCAAAAAGAGATAAGAAAGCCTTCCTCATTGATCAGTACAAAGAAATAGAGGAAAACAGTAGAATGGGAAAAACTAGAGATCTCTTCAAGAAAATTTGAGATACCAGGGGAACATTTCATGCAAAGATGAGCTCAATAAAGGACAGAAATGGCATGTACCTAACAGAAGCAGAAGATATTAAGAAGAGGTGGCAAGAATACACAGAAGAGCTGTATGAAACAGATATTCATGACCCAGATAATCAGGATGGTGTGATCACTCACCTAGAGCCAGACATCCTGGAATGTGAAGTCAAGTGGGCCTTAGGAAGCATCACTACTAACAAAGATAGTGGAGGTGATGGAATTCCAATTGAGCTATTTCAAATCCTGAAAGATGATGCTGTGAAAGCACCACACTCAATATGCCAGCAAATTTGGAACACTCAGCAGTGGCCACAGGACTGGAAAAGGTCAGCTTTCATTCCAGCCCCAAAGAAAGGCAATGCCAAAGAATGCTCAAACTAGTGCACAATTGCACTCATCTCACACATTAGTAAAGTAATTCTCCAAGCCAGTCTTCAGCAATATGTTAACCGTGAACTTCCAGATGTTCAAGCTGATTTTAGAAAAGGCAGAGGAACCAGAGATCAAATTGCCAACATCCGCTGGATCATTGAAAAAGCAAGAGTTCCAGAAAAACATCTGCTTTATTGACTATGCCAAAGCCTTTGACTGTGTGGATCACAATAAACTTTGGAAAATTCTGAAAGAGATGGGAATGCCAGACCACCTGACCTGCCTCTTGAGAAATCTGTTTGCAGGTCAGGAAGCAACAGTTAGAACTGGACATGGAACAACAGATGATCCAAATAGGAAAAGGAATACATCAAGACTGTATATTGTCACCCTGCTTATTTAACTTATATGCAGAGTACATCATGAGAAACACTGGGCTGGATGAAGCACAAGCTGGAATCACAATTGCCAGAAGAAATATCAGCAACTTCCGATATGCAGATGACACCACCCTTATGGCGGTGTCATAAGCGTGACACCTTATGACAAAATGTCATAAGTGAAGAAGAACTAAAGAAAGTGAAGAAGAACTAAAGAGCCTCTTGATGAAAGTGAAAGTGGAGAGTGAAAAGTTGGCTTAAAGCTCAACATTCAGAAAACTAAGATTATGGCATCCAGTCCCATCACTTCATGGCAAATATATGGGGAAACAGTGGAAACAGTGGCTGACTGTATTTTGGGGGACTCCAAAATCACTGCAGATGGTGATTGCAGGAATGACATTAAAAGACGGTACTCCTTGGAAGTAAAGTTATGACCAACCTAGACAGCATATTAAAAAGCAGAGACATTACAACAAAGGTCCATCTAGTCAAGGCTATGGTTTTTCCGGTAGTCACATATGGATGTGAGAGTTGGACTGTAAAGAAAGCTGAGTGCCAAAGAATTTATGCTTTTAAACTGTGGTGTTGGAGAAGACTCTTGAGAGTCCCTTGGACTGCAAGGAGATCCAACCACTCCATCATAAAAGAAATCAGTCCTGAATATTCATTGGAAGGACTGATGCTGAAGCTGAAGCTCCAATACTTTGGCCACCTGATGTGAAGAGCTGACTCATTGGAAAAGACCCTGATGCTGGGAAAGATTGAAGGCAG
>NW_011491847.1:2792-8495 GCF_000754665.1 Bison bison bison | reverse complement strand
TGAGATGGACATGAGTTTGAGTAAACTCTGGGAGTTGGTGATGGACAGGGAGGCCTGGCGTGCTGCAGTCCATGGGGTTGCAACCAACTAAGTCAGACACAACTGAGCAACTGAATTAAACTGATATATATATATATATATATATATAATTATGGCTGATTCAAGGTGTTATACAGCAGAAACCAACACAACATTTTAAATATTTAAAACAACAGACATTGTTTTAAAAAGAATGAAATGATGTCATTTGCAGCAACATGGATGAAACTAGAGATTATCGTGCTGAGGTAAGTCAGACAAAGACAAACACCACACGACGTCACTTACATGTGGAATCTAAACTATGACACAAATGAACATACTCACGAAACAGAAACCGACCCACAGGCATAGAGAACGGACGTGTGGTTGCCGAGTGGGGGCAGGCGGGCGGAGGAGGGATGGACTGGGTGTTTGAGATTAGCAGATTCAAACTCCCATATATAGGATGAAGAAACAACAAGGTCCTACTGTAGAACACAGGGAAGTGTATTCGATATCCTATGATAAACCGTAGTGGAAAAGCATATAAAAAAAGAATATGTATAATGGAATCACTTTGCTGTACAGCAGAAATTAACACAATGTTGTAAGTCAACGATATTTCAATTTTTACAAAACATGCAGGCAACACTATATAATGTGCACAGACACACACTTTTGTTGTGGAAGCACAAAAGCACTGCAGGTGTGACCCACAACGAGCAAGAGGTGAGGGTAACCCAGATGGTGAGGGGGTGTCACCTTGCACCAAGGCCACAGAAGCGGGGCCCAGAACCAAGGCCATTTCCAGAACTTACTGAAACTCTTTGTAACCATTGCCAAAACTACCCTCGATCATCACTTAACAGGCTTCCTAACTCCAAAATAGGCAAAGAGGCCCAATCCAGTAGTCACCATATAACGCCCTAACCCATCACTTAATGCCACCCTTCCAGCAGGAATTTTTTTTGTCTTGAGGTAATACAAATTGGCTACTAACCCATGAAAAGGGCTTCCCTTATAACTCCATTGGTAAAGAATCTGACTGCAGTGGAGGAGACCCCGGTTCGATTCCTGGGTCAGGAAGATCCACTGGAGAAGGGCTAGGCTACCCACTCAAGTATTCTTGGGCTTTCCTTGTGGCTCAGCTAGTAAAGAATTCGCCTGTGAGGCGGGAGACCTGGCTTCCATCCCTGGGTTGGGAAGACCCCCTAGAGAAGGTAAAGGCTACCCACTCCAGTATTCTGGCCTGGAGAATTCCATGGACTGTAGAGTCCATGGGGTCGCAAAGAGTCGGACACGACTGAGCACCTTTCACTTCACAACCCATGAAAAGCATCAGCTCTCCCTTGGCCTGTCAGGAGGTCGGCTGCTGTGCTCTCAGGGCCCTCATTGTCTCTGCTGTCTGCTCTCAATAAACTCACTCCTTTATTAAATGCTCTGTGTCTGCAAACTCTTTTCCAACCTGAGCTTGGACTGCCATGACACTAAGTTAGACCAGTCTGCAGCAACTCACCACCGCAGCTATCAAGTCTTTGAATGGCGGCCGATCTACTTTGAGATGTGCCTTATGTATAATATACAACCAGATTTCTGCACTTAGTATGGGAAAGATACACAAAAATCTCTTTACCCTCCAGTCTCCCAAGAGTGGCACTTGCATTTGCATCAGGGCAAGTGACAGGATGGAGCATGGGGCACCCTCTGAAATTCCTGACATCCAGTCCCCGGGGTGGCCACTGAATGAACACAGAGATGAATTAGCAGAGGCTGAATTGACAGCCCTGGTGACCGGCATGGGACGGGGCCCCTCAATGGAGAACAAGAAGAGGCTGAATTTTGGCAAAAGTCTGAGTTTAGGGTCCTAAGGGACCCTGAGGAGGGCAGTGAGCAGGCCGTTCGCTGAAAGCACAGAGGTCTGCAGAGAGCTGGAGGTTGCTACACTGCCAAACCTGGGCTCACAAAACTCCCACAAATGCCACTTGAAAAAAGAGCCTTGGTCCCACTTGTGGCTAGAACAAGGCAAGGGGTCCAAGCACAGTGAAGAACTGAGTTCAGACCCCTGTTCTCACACCAGCTCCATCCCAGGCACACAGCCCGTTCCCTAAGCTTAGGTTTTCCTACCTTTGAAGTGCTGTTTCCAAGATTAAGGGAGGCAGCAATCTTAAAGTGCTTGTCACACAGGGCCTGGCCCATAAAGAGCTCGCAACACAAACTAGCCATTGGTCAGATGACACCACACTGACAGAGATGGTGGTGGGCATAGGATTCAGGCTGGTGTGGGCTCAGGCAAGGCTAATTGGTTGCTCAGGTGAGGGTGGGGTTTCAGGAAACTCCTGGAGCTTTTCCCTGCCTCCAGGAAGGGTTGGTGATGGCAAGAGGTGAAGGAGGCAGGAGGTGGCAGAGCTTACAGCTCTGGGCGGCTCCACGGTGGTAGACGAAGGAGTACTGAAGTCTTGCATTTAAGGAAAAATAACCTGAGCTACGCTCAAAGGCACAAGGGGCTCCTGGGGCCAGCCTGCTGCACAGGAGCAGGGGGCACTGCCTCCAGGGCCGATGGTTCAGACGGCCCTGCAGGTGCACTTGGAAGAGGCTCCCAGCAAAGACAATGTCCCAGCAGGGCCAGGACACGAGATGGGGGTGAGGGTCCAGGGATGGACACAGGTGTTGAGCGGACTATGTGAGCCAAGGCTGGGAGGAGAAGGAGCAGGTGGAGAAAAAGTCCTTAAAATGAGCAAAGTTGAGGCCACTGCTGAGTCTACGCTGCCCCAGGCAGAGAGACCCCTTCAGAGAACATAGTCTTTGGCCTTTCACTGGATGAGAGTGGAGTCTCCAGCAGGACTCCAGCCTCTGACACAGAGACCACGCCTACCCCCACCTCCCCAAGCTGCTGAGAAGAGGAAGTAACGTGCCAGGCGGGATTTATGAAATAACACAGTCACTGGTGCTCTTATATGCAAACGTTTGCAAATATGCCAAATGTTCAGAAATTTTCCCCCCTTGGGTGATTAATCTCACTTTCAGCTTTTTTTTAATGTTCATCTGACAGATGGCAAGGGCACCACCAGCTTCACCCCTGCACCCTGGCTCAGAGAAGGGGTGCCCTCCCTGGGTATTCTCAGCAGCTGGCCCCAGGCAGGAAGGAGGGCACAGACCACGCACCAGAGTTCTGTACCAGGTTCAAAAGTGTTCAATTCAGTCCCCCAAATTCTTATTCACCTAGAACATGACCTTATCTGCAAATAGGGTCTTTGCAGATCACTCTGGACTAGAGAGGGACCTAAAGCCAACAAAGTCCTTATAAGAAGCAGAGAGGGCACACACAGAGAGCCGGAGGACACCAAAAGTGGGGTCAGGTATAACGTGATATGTATGTGCATGGGCCCAGGTATGCCTGGGACTGCTGGCTCCCAGAGCCTAGAGGGAGGAAGAGAATGAGTTCTTTAGGGCTTCAAGAAGGAGCCAACTCTGCCAACTACCTGACCTTCGACTTCTGGCCTCCAGACTATGAGATAATATATATTTGTTGTTTTAATCCATGAAGTGTGACAGCAGTCCAGGGAACTAAGACAAGCTCCTACAATGTCCAGGTCAATTAGATGGTCCAGGCTCCTAAGATGGTCCCGGGCCCTGAGATGGTCCGGCCCCTGAGATGTTCCCAGCCACTGAGATGCTCCCGGCCTCTTAGATGGTCCAGGCCCCTGAGATGGTCCACACCCTGCGATGGTCCAGGCCCCTGTATGGTCCAGACCCTGAAATGTTCCAGGACCCTGATATGTCCAGGCCTATGACATGATCCAGGCCCCTGAGATGGTCCAAGACCCTGAGATGGTCCAGGCCTAGGAGATGGTCCAGGTCCCTGAGATGGTCCAGGTCCTGAGATGGTCCAGGCCCCTGAGATGGTCCAGGCCCCTGATATGGCCCAGGTCACCAAGATGGTCCAGGCCCCTGAGATGGTCCAGGTGCCTGAGATGGTCCAGACCCTGAGATGGTCCAGGTCCCTGAGATGGTCCGCGCCCTGAGATGCTCCAGGCCCCTGAGATGGTCCAGGCCTCTGAGATGGTCCAAGCCTCTGAGATGGTCCCAGCCCATGAGATGGTCCATGCCATGAGATGCTCCATGCCTCTGAGATGGTCTAGGCCCTGAGATGGTCCAGGTCACTGAGATGGTCCAGGTACCTGATGGTCCAGGCCTCTGAGATTATCCCAGCCTCTGAGATGGTCCAGGCCTCTGAGATGGTCCACGCCCTGAGATGGTCCAGGTCCCTGAGATGATCCAGGCCTCTGAGATGATCCTGGCCTCTGAGATGGTCCAGGCCTCTGAAAAGGTCCACGCCCTGAGATGGTCCAGGTCCCTGAGATGGTCCAGGTCCCTGAGATGGTCCAGACCCTGAGATGGTCCAGGCCCCTGAGATGGTCCAGGTCACCAAGATGGTCCAGGCCCCTGAGATGGTCCAGGTCCCTGATATGGTCCCAACTTCTGAGATGGTCCTGGCCCCTGATATGCTCCATGCCCTGAGATGGTCCAGGCCCCTGAGATGGTCCAGGTCACTGAGATGGTCTAGGTCCCTGAGATGGTCCAGGTCCCTGAGATGGTCCAGGTCACAAAGATGGTCCAGGCCACTGAGATGGTCACAGCCTCCGAGATGGTCCATGCCCTGAGATGGTCCAGGCCCCTGAGATGATCCAGGCCTCTGAGATGGTCCAGGCCTCTGAGATGGTCCCAGCCCCTGAGATGGTCCATGCCATGAGATGGTCCATATCCCTGAGATTGTCCAGGCCCTGAGATGGTCCAGGTCACTGAGATGGTCCAGGTCCCTGAGTTGGTCCAGGTCGCTGAGATGATCCAGGCCTCTGAGATGATCCTGGCCTCTGAGATGGTCCAAGCCTCAGAGATGATCCCAGCCTCTGAGATGGTCCAGGCCTCTGAGATGGTCCACGCCCTGAGATGGTCCAGGTCCCTGAGATGATCCAGGCCTCTGAGATGATCCCGGCCTCTGAGATGGTCCAGGCCTCTGAGATGGTCCACGCCCTGGGATGGTCCAGGCCCCTGAGATGGTCCAGGCCTCTGAGATGGTCCCAGCCCCTGAGATGGTCCATGCCATGAGATGGTCCATGCTCCTGAGATGGTCCAGGCCCTGAGATGGTCCAGGTCACTGAGATGGTCCAGATTCCTGAGATGGTCCAGGCCTCAGAGATGATCCCGGCCTCTGAGATGGTCCACGCACTGAGATGGTCCACGCCCTGAGATCATCCAGGCCCCTGAGATGGTCCAGGCCTCGGAGATGGTCCCAGCCCCTGACATGGTCCATGCCATGAGATGGACCATGCCCCTGAGATGGTCCAGGCCCTGAGATGGTCCAGGTTCCTGAGATGGTCCTGGCCTCTGAGATTATCCCGGCCTCTGATATGGTTCCGGTCTCGGAGATGGTCCACGCCCCTGAGATGGTCCAGGTCACCAAGATGGTCCAGGTGCCTGAGATGGCCCCGGCCTCTGAGAAGGTCCCAGCCCCTGAGATGGTCCCGGTCTCTGAGATGGTCCAGGCCCCTGAGATGGTCCCGGTCACTGAGATGGTCCAGGCCCTGAGATGTCCAGGCCCTGAGATGGTCCAGGCCCCTGAGGTGGTCCAGCCCCTGAGATGGTCCAGGCCTCTGAGATGGTCCAGGCCCCTGAGATGGTCCC